>NC_053492.1:409457911-409538517 GCF_905171775.1 Rana temporaria
TAGCAACAAAATCAGCCTGTGTATGGTGTGCAAGAGGAGACGCCACCACTCCGCTCTCACCAGAGTCAGTGTGCGCTCCAATTACCACAAATGTCATGCCGGGGCAGACATCACAGGAAACTGGAAGTGATGATCGTGGACTCTGCCTCTACGTGTTTCACCAATCAGCATCATCAGGAAGCTCCCTATCTCCTATATTTAATTTGCTTACTTTGTATGGATCCTGGAAAGATGATGGTGATATATAAACGTATTTAATTATCTCTAGTTCTTTCCTTCCTTTCTTCTGTATGTGTTTCTTTACATTCTTTTTTTGTCACCTGTTTCTTTTTGTTTTATATTCTTCTGCTTTTTGTTCCGATTTGCTAGAATGAAAGAGCACAATTGATTATGTTGTCAGATTATGTTTATTCCTGATGGTTCCTGAGCCAGACAGTGCTACACGATGTGCTATGAATTCCATATATATATATATATATATACAGTGATGAAAATAAGTATTTGAACACCCTGCTATTTTGCAAGTTCTCCCACTTGGAAATCATGGAGGGGTCTGAAATTGTTATCGTAGGTGCATGTCCACTGTGAGAGACATAATCAAAAAAAAAATCCAGAAATCACAATGTATGATTTTTTTAACTATTTATTTGTATGATACAGCTGCAAATAAGTATTTGAACACCTGAGAAAATCAATGTTAATATTTGGTACAGTAGCCTTTGTTTGCAATTACAGAGGTCAAACGTTTCTTGTAGTTTTTCACCAGGTTTGCACACACTGGAGGAGGGATTTTGGCCCACTCCTCCACACAGATCTTCTCTAGATCAGTCAGGTTTCTGGGCTGTCGCTGAGAAACATGGAGTTTGAGCTCCCTCCAAAGATTCTCTATTGGGTTTAGGTCTGGAGACTGGCTAGGCCACGCCAGAACCTTGATATGCTTCTTACAGAGCCACTCCTTGGTTATCCTGGCTGTGTGCTTCGGGTCATTGTCATGTTGGAAGACCCAGCCTCGACCCATCTTCAAAGCTCTAACTGAGGGAAGGATGTTGTTGCCCAAAATCTCGCAATACATGGCCCCGGTCATCCTCTCCTTAATACAGTGCAGTCGCCCTGTCCCATGTGCAGAAAAACACCCCCAAAGCATGATGCTACCACCCCCATGCTTCACAGTAGGGATGGTGTTCTTGGGATGGTACTCATCATTCTTCTTCCTCCAAACACGGTTAGTGGAATTATGACCAAAAAGTTCTATTTTGGTCTCATCTGACCACATGACTTTCTCCCATGACTCCTCTGGATCATCCAAATGGTCATTGGCAAACTTAAGACGGGCCTTGACATGTGCTGGTTTAAGCAGGGGAACCTTCCGTGCCATGCATGATTTCAAACCATGACGTCTTAGTGTATTACCAACAGTAACCTTGGAAACGGTGGTCCCAGCTCTTTTCAGGTCATTGACCAGCTCCTCCTGTGTAGTCCTGGGCTGATTTCTCACCTTTCTTAGGATCATTGAGACCCCACGAGGTGAGATTTTGCATGGAGCCCCAGTCCGAGGGAGATTGACAGTCATGTTTAGCTTCTTCCATTTTCAAATGATTGCTCCAACAGTGGACCTTTTTTCACCAAGCTGCTTGGCAATTTCCCCGTAGCCCTTTCCAGCCTTGTGGAGGTGTACAATTTTGTCTCTAGTGTCTTTGGACAGCTCTTTGGTCTTGGCCATGTTAGTAGTTGGATTCTTACTGATTGTATGGGGTGGACAGGTGTCTTTATGCAGCTAATGACCTCAAACAGGTGCATCTAATTTAGGATAATAAATGGAGTGGAGGTGGACATTTTAAAGGCAGACTAACAGGTCTTTGAGGGTCAGAATTCTAGCTGATAGACAGGTGTTCAAATACTTATTTGCAGCTGTATCATACAAATAAATAGTTAAAAAATCATAAATTGTGATTTCTGGAAACATTTTTTTTGATTATGTCTCTCACAGTGGACATGCACCTACGATGACAATTTCAGACCCCTCCATGATTTCCAAGTGGGAGAACTTGCAAAATAGCAGGGTGTTCAAATACTTATTTTCCTCACTGTATATTGCAGCTCGTTCTAGCAAAAGGCTAATATTTTCATTCTGCTGTTACTATCTTGATACACTTAGCCCTGCAGCCAATCTATACAGTCTTACAGGAATTTGTGTGAACTTTCCTTTTAATATCCAATATAATTTCTCCTGCACAGTGGATTTTTATTGAACATTCATATGTCCGTCAGGCACTTCAGCAAAACTCAGATAAAGAAAATAAAAGTGATGCTTCTATTATTAAGAGTGTGTTGAGATAAAACATTATTGTGATATAATCACTGTATATATTTTTGTGATGACATGTGTTTATTAGATCTGTAATGCCTCGTACACACGGTCAGACTTTTGACCATGCAAAAGTCCGCCGTGAGTCTGTCGGAAGGATAGAGAACAGGTTCTCTATCTAAGGTCCGTTGAACTTCCGACAAAAAAAGTCCTATGGAAGCTACACACGGCCGAACTTTCTGAGGAAAAAAAAGCCAGTCTGACTTTTTTTCTCGGAAAGTCCGGCCGTGTGTACGAGGCATTACTCATGTAAACATGCTTAGACCTGTTACACACAGGAGTAAAAAATGCTGAGTTTTTTTACTGGTTTGAAATGAGATGCATGGTTGTCTATGGGACATGGCACACAGTAAAGATCAGTAATACAGCATTGGGGACAGAGCAGTAAAGCAAAAATAGAAACATTTTCATTGAGTGTAGTAATTTACTCACGTGTTTACACAAGTATAAGGCCTCTTGCACACTGCAGAAAAGTACAGCGTTTTTTGTTTTGTTTTTACCGATTTTTAATGCAGCCCATTGTTTACAATGTGCCTGTACACACAAGTATTCTTCAGCAAAAAAAAAATCAGCATAAATATCAGAGAATTCTCCCTAGGAATGTTTTGTGCGCGTGAATGCATGGATGTGGAGCAGGATTGGTGAAAGTCTCCCACCAAATTCTCCATTAAAATAGGAATGATAAGTGCCCAGTTGTACTGTTATCTTCAGAAGTCCTTGTTATCTTCCCCTATTGACACATACATGGCCAGTTATTGGAAACTTTAGACCTTAAAGCAAATCTGTGCTTTGCCTATGCAAGGCAAATCAGCAGGCTTTCTGTATTACCAGCAGCTTATTGTTTCTTCACTTACTCACAGCTCCATTTAGCCAATGATAGCAAAGAATATGCCAAGAACCTTTGGGTAAGGAGGAGCATCTGACCCATTCTCCTCCTCACTTGTGACAGTGGTAGTGTTTGGTGATTTGCCTGGTGACGTCACAGGGAGGGGAAATAAACTGTGGCAATTTCTAAAACATTTTTGAAGCAACTTAGGTGTGGGATTTGCTGATTGAGGAATGGGCCCCAGGTGCCTGGCCTTTTTGATGCCCCTGGCTTTAACCTACTTTTATTTTGAAATAACATCAGTCAAGCATTTTCATGAGTGCTTCATTGTATGGATCCATTTAGCTCAATACTTATTTTTTGCAGCTAGCACAGAGCTAAATAACCATACTGCGTTATTGACTTGTATACATCATGCCATATGAAAGTGTTAAACTTTATGACTTCCAGGTTCTTATGTTTAAAGAATAGGTTCACCTTTCCTAACATGTTACTAATGCAGAAGTCCCAGCACGCCATTGCCCCCACTCCCTCCCCCCATCGTTTTGACAGTGGGCCGCGGATGTTCTTCCCACACCTGCTGTCACAACTTTACAAAAAGTTCTGTATTGGAGGGAACTACAACTATCGGAAGCCATTGTGGCTGATGGCTTGTAGTTCTCAGTGAACTACCAGGGCACTGAAGAGCACTCTAGGTAATTCATTGAGGCTTCCTGTCATTCGGGCAGGCACTTAGGCCTCGTGCACACGGTCGGTCAAAACCGATGAAAATGGACGGAGGTCTGTTTCATCGGTCTAAACCGATCGTGTGTGGGCCCCTTCGGTCAGTTATCCTTCGGTCCAAAATTTTAGAACTTGCTTTAAAATTGAACCGATGGACGCCTAACCGATAGGTCAAAACCGATGGTTAGTACGCAAAAGCATCGGTTAAAAACCTGCACATGCTCAGAATCAAGTCGACGCATGCTTGGAAGCATTGAACTTCATTTTTCTTTGCACAACGTTGTGTTTTACGTCACCACGTTGGACTCGATCGTTTTTTTAACTGATGGTGTGTAGGCACATCAGACCATCAGTCAGCTTCATAGGTTAACCGATGGGAACGGTCCTTCGGACCGTTCTCATCGGATGGACTGATCGTGTGTACAGGGCCTTACACTGACAGTCTGCAGGAGCTTGAGATTGCACCCTAATCTGCTGATCGTGGGTACAATGCTTTAAACGTCCCCATTAAAAATAATTTAAATAAATGCACATTTTTTTACCTGCAAAAAAACATGTGTTTTTTTTGTTTTTGTTTTTTACCCTTTGATCTCTCAAATATGTGGACGTGGCACAATAATTCAAACAGCTCAAAAGTAGTATAATAATAGTAGGAATTTACTTAGCTTGGTTTAAAGCTGTATTACAGATGATAAAGTAGCATCGTGTCCAGGGGAGCCTGTAATGCCCTGTATACACGATCGGTACGTCTTATGAAAACGGTCCAATGGACCGTTTTTATCGGACAAACCGATCGCGTGTGGGCCCCATCGTTTTTTTTCCCATCGGTGAAAATAAAATAGAAACTTTTTTAAAAATTTCTGATGGTTAAAAAAACGATCGTCTGTGGGGAAATCCATTGGTCAAAAATCCACGCATGCTCAGAATCAAGTCGATGCATGCTCCGAAGCATAGTTTTTGTTTTACACCAATGTACTGTATATACCTATCTTATTACAGGTTGACTAGTTAAAATCAGTTTTTACAGAACATTGTTGAAAACAGGATTGGGATGACACATATGGTAAGGTCAGAGGGTCAGAGCTTACAGAAATGGCCATTAATTCTTAATGAAGGATAACAGTAATGGTACTGTGAATCACACATTTACACTTATCCTTGCAACCTGTAAAAAAAGGCAGTAAATCGTGTTATCCTTACTAAATAAAACTGGCTTTACACATTACTCTAGGACAGAAAGTGTGGCAGGATCACTAGGTGAAAAAGGAAATAAAGATAAAAAAAAAAAACACAAATGCAGTCACCACATCTAAGGACTAATAAGGTGTAATATATTTGTTCTTTTTGTTTTAGATATACATTATATCCATGCATTGTAAACCACTGCACAGGATTGTTTTTTTTTGTTTTTATGTGGAGTTTCACTTCAACCCCTTCCCACTGAGTGTTCGCATATACAAGCTATGTGGCCTCACAGAAGTGGGATTTATTCTGTGGGACCACATATATGCGCTTCTGTGTTTGTTCTGGGAGTCCGCGCCCAGCACAGTGACCATGCGGTCACCAACAGCTCCGGGTTCTTTATTAACGATCGGCAACTGGGAGGACTGGTTCCCAATCACATGATCGTTGTAATAGCCTATTAATAACTATCACAGGGATCAGTCACTATATAGCTCACTCTTGTGTTGTTTCTCCTCTCAAATGAGGAAAAAGATACAACATACAACAAAAGATACAAAAAGATACAACATACAACAAAAGATACAAAAAGATACAACATATGTTTTTCTGCTTACTAGAGGAGAAGATTGTAAAAAAAAAAAATGTATTTGATTTCTGTGGGATACAAAATAAAGTGAAATGCCTATTATGGGTGCAAATAACAGACATGCGTGATATCGTAAAAAGTAGGAGAATTTGCATTTGGTTGTTCTTTAGTGGTAGGTTATGATACTAGCAAGAAATTTACAGCTAAGTTTTTCTTGGATTTATTCAAAACCAAGGGGTTAGCCATTACCATTTACTACTAAATGAAAGTCCAATTTGAACTGATAAAAATAAGGTATAATTCAACTGGATACACCAAGTAGTTGCAATTATATATACAGTTTAACTTGTTAAAGTTGCAAAACTGGCTTCAGGTATTAAAATTATATAGGTTTTTAAATTAAAATAACCAATATGTCTATACTTATCTGCTCTGTGCAATGCTTTTGCAAAGAGCAACCCCGATCCTCTTTTTCTGAGTTCCCCCCGACGGTGCTCCGGGCCCCTCCTCTTCGGTGGGTGCCCCTACAGAAAGCTAATTTCCAATGGGGGGCAACTGTGCGCTCTAGAGCCCTGCTGCTGTTTCTATTGACACAGACAGCAGGACTTGGCCCCGCCCCTCGCTCCCGTGTCACAGCACTTGACTGCAGCGTTAGCCTCTCAATATGCCTAATGAGGAGGGAGACAGTGGCGGGAGCCACTGCTCTCATGCACATCCTTATACAAGTACATAGGGGGGAGTGGACAGAAACACTCAGCTGTCAAGCTCCGTTCACATCTCTGCATAGCAGGAACTCGCATTCCCACATGTGTTTTTTTTTTTTTAGCGAGGGGGGGAGGCGTTTTGGAGCATTTGCACTCGTCACACATAGGGCAGCCAATCCACCTAAACGGACTGCCCTACACAAAGTAATCACCCCAAAGAAGCTTCAGAACTTTTTTTAGAGCGGAGCTTGGTGCGATTTTTGGTGCCGCGTGTTTCTGAAATGCAAGGAAACGCACAGATGTAAATGGAGCCTCATTGTTCACTTTCAGGCCCAATTCACATCTAGCATAGTGGGAGTGCACATTTTATAGTTCGTTTTTCCTGTGACACGCATAGGGCAACCTGCTGATTTCAGTTACACACATGTGGTTAATGGGACATTTTGGCGTTTTGTGGGTTGCGTGTTTTTTCCTGTGCGTTTGAAGCATTTGCCACTTGTTTTTTCACCTGGCAAAATGTGTGTTTTCTTCTGTATTTGGAGTGCAATTAACAATTAATGTCACTGAGAGGACAACTAGTAATTGTAGGTGTATAAAGATGGCCATACACTATACAATCTGATTGTACAATCTCCTTTAGATCTGCCATCAATTATGTAGTGCAAGGGCCTGCCTGATTGGATATAGAGTGATTGGCAAGAAAGGTGTTTTATCCTATTATATAAATTTGGTAAATATAAAAGTGTATAGCCACCTTTATACCAAAACTAGTTGCGCTTTCAATGCCATTAATTATTAATGGTACACCAAACACAGAAGCAAACACACATTTTGCTATGTGAAAAAACAAGTGGCAAATGCTGCAAAACGCGCAGTAAAAACCACGCAACCCACTAAACGCCAAAATGTCCCATAAGCCACATAAAGCACAGCCCATTGAAATTGACAGGCTGCCCATGCGTGTCACAGGAAAAACGAGACACAAAACGTTCGCTCCCACTATGCTAGATGTGAATGGGGCGATAACACAAAAACACTGAGGCTCCATTCACATTGCATTTCAGAAATCTCAGTAAAAAATGCACCAAGCTCCACTCTAAAAAAAAGTTCTGAAGCTTCTTTGGGGCGATTGCTGTGTTTAGGGCAGTCCATACAGGTGGATGGGCTGCTCTATGTGTGATGAGTAAAAATGCTCCAAAACGCCTCCTTCACTCGCCAAAAAAACTAAAGAAACGCATGTGGGAATGCGAGTTCCCGTTGCGCAGAGATGTGAACGGGGCTTGACAGCCGAGTGTTTCTGTCCACTCCCTTCTATGTACTTGTATAAAGATGGCCAGTGAGAAGGGTGTTCACTGATTGATTGCATTTCATTTAAAAAATGTGCACCTGGTAATGGGGGTAGGTAGGCGGGTCGATGATGCAGGGTGTATGCTAATGAGGTCAGCTGGTCAACTCCTTCCTGTGTTATGACCTACAGTCTGATCAGGAAGTAAGACAGAAGCAATAGATACGTTTGGAAACCTGGATGGAGGACAGTAAGGAAAGTGTGTCAATTTTGGGGAAAGCTTTGATATTTTTGCAAAACAAGTACATGAATTCTATATTGGTACATAGGGGGGCTGGAATTTAGAAGAAAAAGAAAAGTGAATAAAGGTGACCTTAGCCTTCAGGACTTTAGAACCACTTGAATATTTGTTTTACCCTCCATCATGAAGGGGTTAACCACCAACACCTTATTGATGTTTTACAGAAAGGAGCATTGAGTAAATGCAAATGTGTATATAATAGATTCCTCTGTGATTTCGACCTTTACTTTGAATTACATTACCCATTGCCCTCATGCCTGGTGAGAAATTGATTTTATGTTCTTTTATATAAATAATTGTCTGGTTTCCTTGAACCACATTCCTGCCCATTCTGCATACTGCCTTTTAGTTTTCTTTTTCTGTTTGACATTCTTCCTGTGGCAGATCTCATACATGTGGCTTTACATCCAGCTAGGTTTCATACTGTGAATGTAAACTAGAAGCTAAAAATATGGAAGCACAGAAAAAGCTATTATCTCAGCCACAAATAAAAGTGTTTCTAGATTGTAGGTCCTTTCATTGACTCTTGGGAGATGAATCTAGGTGGCTCGGCTTGCTAACCCTGGTCTAAAGCATTTATGTTTGTTACCCAGTAGCAAGTAGTCGTTGTTGTGACAGGTATCCAGCTTTAATTATTGCATCTTTTTTACGTAAATGCTGTGACACTGTGCGCATAAAGAAGCCGCTCTGCTGTTTGCCTTTCCTGCAGCCAATCTACCTGCATGAAAATCTCTGCAGCCAACTTTAAAGTGGATGTAAACCCTCCATACGCCCAGTGAAGTGAACAGCCTCAGATGATACACAGGGATGAACCAAACTTCCATACATAGGTTTTACATGTATATCTGCTGTCTTCACATTTATATACTGTTTAGAAAGTTCAGATCATGTTAGGAAATTTTGTCTTCCTATTTAACACAGTGTGTGACGTCTGGGCATACAGCTGAGATAGCTAACATTGCTGATTGGAGGAAAGGCACTCACCCCCTCTCCACATAGGCAGAGACTCTCAGAGGTGTTTTGTAACAGGGCCAGCTCCCTGCTAATCTATTTATAGCAACCTCCCCCAACAGAAATGTCAGGCTGCTTTTATCTGTTGTGTCTGAGAATTAGTCAGGAGTTATCAGGCTGATAACAGAGGAATGGGTCAGGAGAGAGCTACGGGACATAGCTCTTTGAAGAGAGATAACAAAATACTGCAGATATATGTGCCCAGCTCAAAATTAATGAATTGGGTTTACATCCACTTTAATCTGCAGTGTCATCAGAGCCTTTATAAAGCAAACCTGTACTTTGCCTATTCAGGGCAAAGCACAAGAAACAAACAATTGGCCACTGCCCCCACCTATACCTGGCCTGCACAGCAAGGAGCCTGTCCTGTCTAACAGTTTGCATACAAAAATGGCTTTAATTACCCATTTAACTAAACCCCTGTTTTTGATGCAAACTTCTAGACAGGATAATTTGGGTGGTTGTAGACAGGCTGGTGAGTTTAGCTGGGAATTATCTTTGGTTTTGCTTTGCATGCAGTGCCCTTTCATGTGGTCCTTGCTGTGAATGGCAGTTATAGATGGGGGCAGTGGCTAGTTGTTTGTTACTGACATAATATTGGTGAGGGGACACACTGGAAACCTTTGCTGCTATTGTGCTACATGCTGCGTGTCCAGTGTGCGCCTGTGCCCTTAAGGAGGTGTGGGCTACCTCCAGGCTCACCTTCCTTCTATCTATTCATTAGACTGCACATGCTTTTACTATAGAGGCTCGCACAAAGTTACAAGATTTAGGATTGCAAATAATACTGGAGTGCCTTAGCGCAGCTCTGCAGCTTATGCCTGTATTTGAAAATGTGTGCTAACCAAACACCTGTTTTTAATGCAAACTGTTATGCCGCCTACACACGATCGGTTCGTCTGATGAAAACGGCCTGATAGACCGTTTTCATTAGACGAACCGATCGTATGTGGGCCCCATCGTTTTTTTAATCGTGGGTGAAAAAACTAGGAACTTGTTTTAAAATTATCTGATGGTTAAAAAAACGATAGAAAAAAACGATCGTCAGTGGGCACGTCCATCGGTTAAAAATCCACGCATGCTCAGAATCAAGTAGACGCATGCTCGGAAGCATTGAACTTCATTTTTCTCAGCACTTTATTGTGTTTTACGTCACCTCGTTCTGACACAATCGGTTTGTTTTTTCTCAATATAAAGGTTTTTATTGAAATTTTTCGAGTACAACAATATTAAAAAGAAGAACGATGCCACACAAAAATAAAGAGAAGATAAGGCAACAGCAGTAAGCAATAAAGGAAGCATTGACCAGAGCATATATGTAAATTATCCAGTTAATACATGTGATTGTTTACATAATGTTATATTTACTTGTCCAGATTTCCCAATATCCATCAAATGTATTACATTTTAGTGCATTAATTGCTAGAAGCCGTTCAAACGTGTAGTAGTGTTGTACTTTTCTGGTTAGGTCAGTAATGTTGAGTGTAGTGGAGTTTTTCCAGTTTTGTAGAATCAGAGACCTAGCTGCTAGTAGGATGTGAGACACCACTTGTCTCATGTTGTGTGGAAAGATTTCAAGTCCTCTATGTAGGATAACTAGTGTTGGGCTAGGGGGTATAAGTATTCCTGTAATGGAGGAGATGAGTTTGAACACTTGATTACGATCGTTTTTTAACTGATGGTGTGTAGGCAAGACTGATAAAAGTCAGCTTCATCGGATATCTGATGAAAAAATCCATCAGACCGTTTTCATCGGATGAACCGATCGTGTGTACAGGGCATTAGACAAAATAATGTGGTTGTTTGCAGACTGGCTGGTGAGTTGAGCTGGGAACCTTCTTTGGTTTTGTTTTGAAAGCGCAAGGGACACATACTTTCTCTAGGCTTCCCTGCCACCCTATTCACCTGATTGAGCCCCCTGCAAAATCCCTATGTAAGTTACATCCCAGCACTGGGTCGGAGCTTACACAACACTAGGGACCATCCTCCTGCCTTCACATAAAAATACCCAAGCCTTGCAGTTGGCTTCACTGAGAACCGCCCAAATGTAAAAGGTACAATGTTCCCCTGTTCTTTTACCATTAACATTTATGACACAAAGGTGCAGTTTACACTAGGAATCACACAGGAACACGCTGTGCATTCCTGTGCAATTCACATGCAGTTCAGTGTGTTGCAATTTGAGCACATTGATTTTGAATAAGCTCAAATCACACTGCACCAGACCAAAAGTAGTAAATGCACTACTTTTTGTAAATGCACTGCAACCAAGTCACATTGTACTTCTGTACCATGCGATCTGGTGCAGGCAAGTATGCTGCGTTTTTTTAACCAGCATTTGGGGTTTTATTAACCAGTGGTGGAACAGGAAGAGAAAATTCGAACACGATGTGCACTTTCTAAACAGTCTAGAAAGCTGAAGACAGCACATATACAAGTAAAACTTATGTAGGAGGATTTGTTTCATCCCTGTGTATCATCTGAGGCTGTTCACTTCACTGGGTATATGTAAGGGTTTACATGGACTTTTGAGCTTTCAGGCTGAGCAAAAAACAAAAAAATATTGGTGTATGACTATTTGATTCTTCTGATTCCCCCTGTGTGTTACAGCTGGTATTTTTCAGATTTCTCCTAACTGTGCAGCAGAATTGGAATTTAGAGGGCTGGGACAAGCTATTCACTAACTGGGGTGCTTATAATGGTCCGCTTGTATTCATTTGGTTAAAATTAAAAACAAATGTTTCTATAACTGCTTAAAAACTGTTAGCAGAAGTTCCACACTCATTGTTAGTTACTTATGGAAAGTCTGAATAAATATACTAGTACACCGAAAAATACCCAATGACTGCTTTAATGCTAGTAACAGATGCACCATATATATCATTGTTTGTTTTGCCTTCAGTACCAAATCCTGTTTCCAGTGCCTTCATCCCTTGTGATTATAATAATTGCATCCCTTGTGATAATGTTTAGCCCAGCAGAATATATCAACACTGCTGTGCCTAACCAGAAAGCTGCAGGTATCTTTCAAAATGTCACTCATCTGAAATTCCTATTTCAGGCATCGTTGTACACTTAAGATTTGAATCATGATGACTTGTATCTCGGTGACTCCACTGATGCATTGCTTTGATTCAACTTCATAGCTCTGCCTCTCCATGCTGCTAAGAGGGCTCATTCCTCTTGCAACAGAAAAGGAATTGTCTTCTTCCATAAATGTGAAGCCTCGTACACACGATCGGGAATCTCCTCAGGAAAAAAACATTGTTTTTCTCGACGGAATTATTGTCAAGCTTGACGGGATTCTTGTCTAGCTTTCCTTGCATACACACTGTCAATCCAAAATCTCGTTGGTCTAAAGCGCGGTGACGTACAACACGTACGACGCCAGTATAAAGGGGAAGTTCGATTCCAATGGCGCCCTCCCTTGGGCTCCTTTTTGCTAATCTCGTGTTACTGCGTGTTAGTTAAACGTTTTGTGCTTTTCAGGCTTCGTGCTTTCAGATCATTTTCTGCTGTTCAGAATGCTGACGAATGTGCTATCTCCATTACGAACGCTAGTTTTACCAGAAGGAGTGCTCTCGTCTCATACTTAAATTCTGAGCATGCACGTTTTTTTAAGAGTCAGAAAAGCATGCACACAAACGTTTTTCTCGTCGTAAACCAGCCCGAGGAGAATCACAACGAGAAAATTGAGACTCCCGACGAGAAAATAGAGAGCAGGTTCTCTTTTTTTTCTCGTCAAGATTCGCAAGTTTTCTCGACAAGAAACAATACACATGAACGGTTTTCTCTGCAAAAAGCTCTGCCAGCAGTTTTCTTGCTGGTTTCTTGCTGAGAAAACCGGTTGTGTGTACGAGGCTTAAGTCTCTCCAACAGGGAGAATGGCTCTCTAGAAACTTCAAAGCAAGTGAACTGGAAACTTAGTCAGAGATGTCTTATCATAAGAGTAACCTATTGATACGAAATGGTAGTCCTATATCGATCAAAACCTAAAACTAAAAATACCAGTTTTGGCTGACCTGAAAATGCTAGCATATTTCACTTTTTAGACTGCATCCTTATACTAGTCTTATTATTATATTTTGCAAGGATTTGCCTGGAACTTCCACTGAAGCTGTCCCAGCAAGTGTAGAACATGAAATCTCAGTTGAGCCTGTAATAGAAAATGAAGACGAAATGGAGGTTGAAAGTCATGACCACTCTCCTTGTCCATCACCCAGACTGGAATCAAGTGGCAGCCCAGCTGGCAGTTCTGCTACTAAACCATGTCAAACTTCAGATTCTCCAGCAGGGCACAATGGCATAAGCCAAAATAGCAGATCACCACAGACTGCACAGCAAGCTTCGAAGCCTAGACCGCCTTGTATGTATGCTGAACACTGCTACAGGTATGTTAACTGTGTGTTAAATACTATATGTATAAAGCAGTATCGGTGCCGATATACCAAGCATTTGCACAAGTATCAGTCCTCGCCCAAATGCTCCAGATACTGAAACCAATTGCGGTGCGATTTTGCGTCAGTAGAAAATGAATGGGCGCAAATAGCACTGTAAAGAATTTGAACAGGAATGTAGTGTGATTCCTTTCAGAATCCCATGGGCTGGAGGAGATGTAGAAGCTCCCCCCAAGCTAACATCACTTCTGCCCTATACCCACAGAGTTTCAGAAATTCTCCTCCAGCCCTGTGAGCACCTCCAGTGGTCCAGATTTGATACCATCAGCAGATTATATACATACACCCACAGTTGCAGTTGCACGGAGCGCAGCTCGGCCCTGGCCCTGCCCCCACTCTCTCTTCATTGGCCCACTGGCTGTGATTGACTGTTATGGGAGCCAGTTGCTCAGGTAAGTATTGGGGGGGCTGTTGCACAAAGAAGGTTTTTAACCTTCATGCATATATTGCATGAAGTTAAAAAACCTTGAGCCTTTACAACCACTTAGCTGGACTGAGATAGTTCATAGACCAGTATTTACAGATTTTTTGTTGACAATAGCTGGAAAACTGTAATTTGCAAGGGGGAGGTGGTTCTGTTAATTATGACTTGTCCTGGGTTCAAGATACCCAATGAAAAGTCCCTTTTGAAAGCTGTGCAATCTAACCAAGAATATTTAATACAAATATTAAAGAGGATTTGATCGACATTCTGAAATGTGCAGAATGCTTAAAATGTAGGTATAATATGACCTGGCCCCAAAAGACCACATTCAAGCAATAATCTAAGAGATATCCACTGGAAGGATGTAGTGCATTCAAATAATACCAGTAGATTGATCGTAGAAGAACATTATACAGAGCTGATAGCATGCACGTGTATTCTAGTGCAGTGTGTCATGTTCTGTGCAATGAGCCTGGGAACTTCTCCAACTTAGTGACAGACTTCTATCAAAGTAGAATTTACAAGCCATTAGTGGATCTTTAACTTTTTATATGACTGTATTTCCATCTCATTATTTTAGAATTGTTCTATTTAAGTGCTAGTGAAGTATGACCAAATGATATTGAGCTTGCTCATCATTCTTAGCTGCCAATAGAACTTTTTTCCAGGCTCACTTTGTTGCTAAGCAAAGAAATATTAAGCATAAGATACATCATCATAAGGTGCATCATTGAAGAGAGCAGGAGGATGAACACCTGAATCTGGAATATTGATATTTTAGCTAGAAAAAGAAAGATAGATTGTAGAAAACTTGTTTAACTTCTGTAATGGAGAATGTGTGAAGATGAACTGAATCATAATTTTAGCACCCCCAAGCTGAAGAAAATATGTCAAATTCTATGCAGATGTAAATTTATGTATTCATAAACTGTAGCGCCCCTTTTTATAATACATTTTTTCCCTGAACCTCTACCATAACGTAAGATATTTGTTTTAAGAATAGGTATCATTTCCTGCGTAAATCATCATTTTATGTTTATAAATGGCTTGATTGCATTGGTACTTCTAATCTTCCTTGATTTTTTTTTAATTAATTTAAAAAAGCATTCAAACAATACAAAGGCATAGTGATCATTAGTAAGCATACATAATATTCATGCCGAAAACAGTGATCAATCTTACGCAAAGAATGTTCAAGGTATTCAAGTGTAAACAAAAACAATTCAACCCGAGTTCATAACTCAATAAACTAGGCACAATGCTATTTCTTTCCGATTTTCATAGATTAACATTCTATGAACTCAGATCGATATTAACGTAGCTGACATCTTAAGTGGGTAAAGCACGTCTGGCCCCTTAACCGTGAAGCCATAGCAACTTAAATTTGTAGGAGTCTATCCATTACTAGCTGTGACGGAGCGAGGCTGGGAGAATCCAGCCAGCTCTGCCAAATAAGATTGAATTTCCGTATTGTACTTTAGTGATGCTAAGCCAATTGTTCCCTGAGCAGAAGAGAATTGACATACACAACTCATTTCTTTCTGGTAGGTATCGTGGGTGATATCCAAAACCTTGAAATTAATTTCCTAGCCAAATATAACAATATGGTTATCATAATGTATGGACAAGCATAAAGATGGTTTTTAGAACTTCGGTCCAGTACCTTGTGAGCTTTGGGTATTGCCAGATCATGTGTATAAAGTTGCCTCTATCGTACATTACATTTTGGACACAGAGGAGTATCTCTCCTGCCTCAATCAAACACATTGGCGGGTGTACGGTAAGCTCTATGGAGACTAAATAGCTGCCTAAGCTTGTGGCACACCGATAGGAAGGTAGCAGGAGTCGATTCTAAAGCCATATCCCACTGATCACCATCAATGTCTCCTATATCTACCACCCAGCGAGCCCTGGGTGACAAGCCATGACAAAATTTCTGGTAACAAGCGGTGCTCTATGTGTACTACAATTTTCATAGAGCTGAATGCGATTGTACATAGATGTGTGCCCCATCGCACAAGCAGGAAAGGGTAGCTATGTTAACATACACAAGGGGACATGAAGAATGAACACAGCCACCCTGTCTGAGAATAGCAGAAAAAATCTTGCATTTGAAAGTTAAAACAAAGGGAGAGAGATGTCTACTTATATTTCGACATATTGGAGTTGATTTACTAAAACTGAAGAGTGCAAAATCTGGTGCAGCTCTGCATAGAGACCAATCCGCTTCCAGGTTTTATTGTCAGTGGATTTGTCTGCTGGGTTCCAAATGGGGCAATTTCTAACCCATCTTCTTGTGGCCAATTGAAATACCATAAAACCATTGCAGCTGATTGTAACCATTGTCTTTGGTTGTTTTTTCAATTTCTACCAAAAAATTTAATTGAATGTTTTATATTTCTCTAAATCTTGTTTAGAGTTGCACAATCATGCAGTGCTTGGCCAGTTGTAAATAAAATTAGCATATCACATGGGTTCAATGAGCCAACGTTTGGGGGCTTTGCAGCATCCTTTATTAGGGCCATAAATTGATGTAACTGTGTTGCCCTGAAGAAGAAATCCTGTGAGGCCCCAGGACCTAGGCTCATTAAAATTGTATTACTTCTCAGTGCTCCTGGCTTCTCCCCCATGACCAGTGCCCCCAATAGCAAGCCGGTTGCTATTGGGGCACTAGTGCATGCTCACTCCCAAGCCCTGCTCTATTCGTCCATAAGACACATATAGCCCTGACTCGGCCCTGCCTTATGCTCTCTCCTCATTGGCTCACTGGCTGTGATTGACAGCAGTGAGAGTCAATGATTTAGCCAATAAGCAGTGGCAGTGCTGGGACAGCTGAGGCTCTTGTGCACATTACTGGATTGAGAGGGGGCTCAGTTCAATATTGGGGGGGGGGGGAGAAGCACACAGAATGTTTTGAAGGTAAAAACCTTCAGCCTTTACAACCACTTAAATCTTTGTATTGATTTTTTAATAAATCACTGAAACAAAGATGTTGGAGTGCTGAAGACTTTGTACTGCTTAGTTTGTTCTGTCTTCTGCTGCCCCTTTTCATATTTGACATTTAAAAGGAGGGTGCTTGGAATGCAAAGGGGGAAGGGATTATTCGCTTTGACATAAGTCGAGGACCCCTATTCAGATCCTTCAGCATCAACCTACTCTGTAAGGACAAAATACTCTGTTAAACCTCTATCAGTGAACTCTTACAAAATGCTAAATACCAAATGATTTAAAAAGAAACGAGCAAAACAAAGCCAAGAAATATTGTATCCCTCATATTGGAAGGCCTCTATGCACAACCTGGGCCCTGGATCCAAAGGGTCTCTAAAAGGGACACAGTTAATATTTTAAAGATATGCAGTTTACATTGTTGTTACCATTACAAACATTTTATGTTAATGTAGGTTCATTTTAAGCTTGTGACTTAAAAACTATAATATGGCATGGAAGGGAAAGCGATGGGTCAGCTTTACAATTCAGAAAGTCAAGTCATTGCTTTGCTGATGGTGCTTTTTCTGTTCAGTGATTTTAGTAAGTGGAGGGATTTGCTTTAATGTTAACTGGTCTTTTCATTCAGAAGCATTCTCTAAAGCTGTTACGTTTTGAAAGCTTTACGTCAGTCGGAAATGTTCATAATACAGAAAGTGTAATCAAAACATGACCACATTTAATTAATAGATTTTATTTACTGCGATGGGAGGATTGACTGCATTCAAATGATGTCAGTGGGATGCAGTGCATTCATGGGATGTAGTGCATTTGAATGATTTTAGTAAATTGCTTATATAAAAAAAAAACACACCATACACGTGTGTTCCAGTACTCTGCGTAATGTGTGCGAGTGACCGGCTTCAATAAAAGCATAGCGTTTACAAGCCATTAGCAGATGTTCTCAACATTTTATATGACTAATTGCATCTCTTTCTATTTGGGGTTAAAGTGAACTTTGTGTGGATCAACTGATGTTTAGCTAACTTACCTTATTTATCCTATATAATGCTATATACCTGCCAAAGGATTTGTATTTTTGTCTGTCCAGAGGTACACAGCTCTGAAAAAAACAGCACCCTGCCTCAAAGGACAGGAGACTTGATTTTTCTTTATTGCAGTTTAAGTGCAGCTATGCCTGGACATTAAAGCCTAAGTTTACCTAGACAAAGTACAACATAAGCACAAGGAACATTACTTGCCTTCATTGTGAAGTGGCCCTTGTGCTTCTGTCTTCCAATTCAGTAGTAGTCTTCTATGTCTGATCCCCCCCCCCATCCACCACTATAATTTTCCAGTGTGGCAGGGGATAATACGACTATGGATCATCAAGAGTGTCCCACTATTCCCGAGATTTCCATCTAGCTCCCTCATTCATAGAACCTGCACTACAGCTTCTATGAATGAAAAGTGATCTATGCATAGAGGACAGTTGGATGATTGAAAAAGTCTACCTCCCTTCCTATACAAAGAGGCTAATAATGCTGCATTGTGCGGTTAGGAGACAGAAGTAAAATTGTGGCTGGAGTGTTGTAACAGGCGCTCCTCACTGTGCCTGTTTCGTGTAATGCGTTCCACGCTGGAACGCATTACGGCGACCGCGTGATGACGTCATTGCGTGGCTCCGCGTGCGTTCCATTGTGGAACGCAGAAGTGCGCCGCGAATCTGTGGTTTTCTTGAATTCAGTGCTGATGCATTGCAGCTGTTATCTGCCTATAAAGACATTCCGATTCAATACAAGCCTTGTTCTATAATTGTCAGCCGTAGCTCGGCCATGCTACAAACAATGGTGCCATCATTCCCCATGGTGCAACAACAGACCAGCCTGCAACTTCTGCATTAGAGCTGTTGCATTTACTGCAACAGAGTGCCATGGCCGAGGACAACCTTTTGAGACCTTCCTTCCTGTCACCATACCCCATGGAATCCCTACTTTCTACACTGAAGCCCCTCAAACGGATCACTGTGATTGTGTCACTTGTAGTACTATAAAAATATATGCTGCATACTTTCCATCTAAAACAATTGCTATTATTTATTATGTTTCGTGGCTATTAGCATATTACTTGGGATAGACTGTTGTGCCTATGACTGTTTGCTAAGGAATATCTTAAAGGGACATCTACTCTCATATTACCTGAGCTATATTGCCTCTCATATGCAACTATTATTACCTGAGCTATACTGCCTCTCATTTGCAACTATTAGTTGTCTCTACAACTCCTATTTACTACGTGCTTGACATAAGTGTAACGTACCTGTGGGCATTGCCCTGACTTGCTGAACATGTTTGCCCTAACTTTTCTATGCTAAGCGTTGATGGTATTTCATACCATCTCTCTTAGTGGCCTAATACATCTCTATATGTTTAAGTGATATGATGTAGAGAACCCCCAAACTCCTGTTTACTGGGAGTGACACCTGGGGTCCCGTACTGATAATCACTTGCATATAGAGGTGCATTGGAATCTTTAAAGTGTATACTATAATTCTAAATGCTAAGCTCTGGTCGCATGTTGTAATGCATCCATCCTTAGTAGCTCAACGCCTTTCTTTATGTGTAAGAGAGATGATGTAGAGAACCCCCAAACTCCTGTTTATGTGGAGTGACGCCTGGGGCCCAATACTGAATTCTCACATAAAGAAGAGCAATGAAATCCTTGCTAACCGCAGTTGTGGTTCATTCCGTTCACTAGAGCGGTTACAAGTGCCTAATGCCGTGTACACACCACATTTTTTTTATGACGAGAAAATGCAATTTTTTTAATTGGTCATTAAAAACGATCGTGTGTAGGCTCCAGAGCATTTTTCTGGACGAGAAAAATGGGCATTAAAAATTTAGAACCCCACTCTATTTTTTTACTTGTCGTGAAAAACGGTCGTGTGTAGGCTTTAACGATGGGGAAAAAAACGTGCATGCTCAGAAGCAAGTTATGAGAAGGGAAATTTGCATGATCAGCCCAAAGGGTGGAAACATTCGAATGGAACTTCCCCTTTATAGTTCCGTTGTACGTGTTAATATAATGTTAATTACCTTGCCAGAACTGGTGTCGAGACTGGGAAATGTGCCTTTAGTTAAGTGGATATACCACCAATTTGTGTTTTTTTTTAATAAGCTGAAACCCTTAATAAGGTCCTGAGTTCCCTCACTACATTTGAATCTATGTGTGTGCATATACCAAGTGCCAGACATCTGTTGTCACAAACATATAGATTGGTCCTCGGGACACAAAACACTCTGACACAAATTAAAAAGCTTATTGACTCAACACACTCTACTTCCATAAGCTCACAGGTCCAGGAGATGTCATATACATTTCTGGTCAGGTTGGCACAGATGTACCCGATTTCGAATGCCAGATGCTGGAGGGAAAGTG
This sequence comes from Rana temporaria, assembly GCF_905171775.1. Taxonomy (NCBI): domain Eukaryota; kingdom Metazoa; phylum Chordata; class Amphibia; order Anura; family Ranidae; genus Rana; species Rana temporaria. The sequence goes on from NC_053492.1 coordinate 409,478,142, forward strand.
GGCAAAAAGGGACCTTCCTCCATCTATGGTGGTCTTGTCCCAAGATTAGGGTATTTTGGGAGGCGATCGCCCCATGGGTTGAGAGGTTAACCCCTGAAACCATGGAACCGACAGCCTTTAAATTTTCTATTCCATGGGACCCCAATGTAAATTAGATCCTATAAGAAAAGCATTACCCCGCATTTTTTGAATGCAGCTAAATTTATAATACCTAGGTTCTAGAAACAGACTAGATGTCCAACATTGCTGGATTGGAAGAGAGAGGTTAATCTAATAATGGAGGCTGAAAGGTGGGTATATGCTGTTAAAGACAAAAAGGACACATTTAGGGAAATATGGGCAGGATGGGAACAATGGGCCAGATCCACAGCCAGCGGGCGCAACTTAAATATTCCGATTTAAGTTACACCGCCGCAAAATTTCTACCTAAGTGCCCGATCCACAAAGCACTTACCTTGAAATTTGCAGCGGTGTAACTTAAATCCGTCCAGCGCAAGGCGGGCCCAATCTAATGGGGCGAGTCCCATTTAAATTAGGTGCGCTCCCGCGCCGGACGTACTGCGCATGCTCCCGATGCGATTTTCCCGACGTGCTTTGCGTTACGTTACGTTGCGCCGAGTTTTGTGAATCGCTACGGGTAAAAAAAAGATGCGGCGGGAAATTTTTTTTTTTTTAAAGAAATTTGACAGCGACGCGGGAAAGACAGGTATACTTTTACATGGTGTACTAACTTTACACTTTGTAAAAGCAGCCCTATCTTTGCGACGGCAAACTAACACTTACGGAGACTTAACAAAGGGAAAAACCTTTGTGGATCTCCGTAAGTGCTAATTTGTATACCCGACACGGAATTTCGACGAGAAATGCCCCCAGCGGCGGCCGCGGTACTGCATCCTAAGATCCGACAGTGTAAAACTATTACACCTGCCGGATCTTAGGAATATCTATGCGTAACTGATTCTATGAATCAGCCGCATAGATAGAAACAGGGATACGACGGCGTATCAGCAGATACGCCTGCGTATCCCTTTTGTGGATCTGGCCCAATGTGCTTCCTTTCCTTTTTTCCTTGACCATACTGCCACCCTTTGAGTACGCTTTGCTGTACACTGGGAATAGGAGAGATCTAAGAGGAACATAAGGATTTTTGCGAGCTCGGCGCTCGTGGGGACAAGCCCGCCATTCATTGTTCCATGTGAGTGCAGTAGTGTGTTTACCATCTGAGTCTACTTTGGGGTAACAGAGTTACACTATATACATCCCTTTTCTTTCCACATGGTATCATCCGAGAGTGATTCCCCTGACCGCATATGAGCTCATCGCAGTATCTGCTGTGTCACATGAGGTGCTATAAGTTGTCATTAAAGCAGCTTTGAGGTAAGCTGCTTGGCATCACTGGAGGTGTGTGCACTTTTGGAGTTTTTTACCCCCCAACACGTGTGCTGGTTTCCTTGATTCACCACTCAGAGAATCTCTCTATAGCTGCTGGGCATTTAGTCTAGCTGGTGTAAGAGCTAAATTAGATACTCACTTGTTTGGGTTTCCTACCACCTGGCTGATTATATTATCGGATGTGTATTCCTTGAGAATTATCAGGTCCTTAAAGCTACAGCTGTGAGGTAAAACTGCTAAGAAGTCACAAGAGGTGTCCTTTGCACACTGAAGCATTTCTCAACACTTGTTTTTTTGGGACCACCACTCAGAGACTTTCCTATATATATTTATTTATTTATTATATTATTATATATTGGTAAGTGAAACTCCTGCGCTGTGTTGGATAGGTGACTTAAAAAAGGGGGGGAAGGGGGGGGAGGGGACGCAAATGATAAATGTGGGTGTGTACACTGCAGCAAACAAAGAAGGTCTATCCTATTTAGACAAATTGGTAATGCAAAAAACGTGATGTCTGCGCTGTGAAATGATACTGATGGAAAGGCAGTTAGGAGGGGGGAGGGGCCGTGAAGGGGGACGGGGGCACAGATAGGCCCGCGGGGCAGGGAAGTGGGGAAGTGCAATGTATGAACACAATGGAAAAAAACAACCTGCAAACTAGTGACTAAGTGAATGAGTACATACACAAAAATGCACAAATTAAAAAAGAAATAAATAAGAGAATTCAGTGAATGCACATAACAGTCCCAATTTCACATCAAAAGGAAAGCCAGGAATCCAAGTGAGACTGAAAAATGGATAAGTGAATGGATAGTCTAGAGTGAAAATTCCAAAGCCAGATCCGTGAAGATGCACAGCGCAGCGAATCCAAAAAACGTGCAGCCCACACCGTTTGTGATCCTAGCAGCTTACCTCATAGCTGTCACATAAAGCCAAATCAATATACAGAGCTTCAACCTCTCAGGCCTTGTACTCACGACCGGATCTGTGCGCTGGAAACTGTCTGCCCGACAGTTTCCGGCGTACAAGGCTGATTTGTGTTTGGTTCCGCTGGCGTGTACACACCAGCGGACCAAATTACCGTCGTACCGGAACGCGTGCACGTAAACTACGTACGACGTCACTATAAAGGGGAAGACCAAACTTAATGGCGCCCCCCTCTGTTCCTCTTTTGCTAGTTACGGGTTTGCTCGTGTTAGTGAAGGTTTGGTTAGAGCTGATTCGCGCTTCTCGGTCTCCAGGCTTTGACAGCGTGTATTCACGGGTTCAGTGCGTGTGCTTGCGGTAACGTAGTTGTCATTCGGCTATAGGCTAGCAGGTTGTTTCTGCTTTAGCAGTTGCATCCTGTGCGCTCGTATCTGTTTGTCACGCGTTTGTCGCAGGTAGTGCTGGATTTGCGAGTGCTTTCTGTTTCAGTGTGTTCTTGACTGACCAGCCGGCCGGTTTGAAGCCATGATGGAGCAGCAGCGTCAATTTTCGCGAGTTGGTGCTGTTTATGGGATGGCTGCTGGATATGTTCATTTGTCCAGTACTTTGGCCAGAAACAGGGGGCGGAGGCGTTTCTGGACCAAGAATTGGTTGCGCCAGCGTGACCAGTTCTCACATATGCCTCTGCTTAGGGAACTCCAGGAGAATAATCCTAATGACTTTAGGAATTTTCTCCGCATGACGGACCCCGTATTCAACCGTCTGCTGGATCTTCTGTCCCCCTATATCACGAGGCAGGACACTGTGATGCGCCAAGCCATCACGGCCGAGCAGAGGCTTATTGCCACGTTGCGGTACCTGGCGACTGGGAGGTAAGTTTCCTGGCTGTAATAATGTGGCCAACTAACTTTATTTTTAATTTCCCAGATATGCTGTGTGTTTAACTAACGTTCCCTTTTCTCCCTATGCATGTTGATATAAGCTTTACATGTTTTATTCTTGACCTACCTGCATATTTGTCCCTTACCCAATATTAACCTGTCCAGCATGCTATCCTAGGGACAAACCCACCTTGCCATTTTTTAAAACAGGACTTTTTGGTTTTTGTGGCCCCCCCCCCCCCCTTCAAACTTTTATTGTCCCCATCAGAGGGCTGTGGAGTCTCTTAATGAAGTGGCCCTATATATTTCATTTCCCAAATTCTCCATGCACATTTTTCAAATGCAATTTTAATACTGTGAACTGTCACAAGGATGCTTGTAGGATGTTTTTTTTTTTTTGTTTGTCCCCACAGCTACCCTCCACACCACAGGAATGGCAGTCTGTGGCTTCCCAATTTGCCCAGCGGTGGGATTTTCCAAACTGCGGTGGAGCAATAGATGGGAAACACGTCCGCATTGTGCCCCCACCCCGCTCGGGGTCCTACTATTATAATTACAAGGGTTATCATAGTATTGTGTTGATGGCGGTGGTGTCGGCACAGTATGAGTTTCTATATGTGGACGTGGGGAAGAACGGCCGGATGTCTGATGGGGGAGTGTTCGCACGGACTGATTTCTATGATCGTCTCCAAGCTGGTGGTCTGGCATTGCCACCAGATGAAGATAATGTGGAAGGACTTCCGTTTGTGTTCCTAGCGGACGAGGCTTTCGGGCTTGGTCCTCACCTCATGCGGCCTTTTCCCCAGAGGACCCTCACCTCAGAGAGGAGTGTGTTTAATTTTCGGTTGGCCAGGGCTCGGAGGGTAGTCGAGAATGCCTTTGGGATACTCACCAACCGGTTCCGCCTGTTCAGGACATCGATACATCTGGCGGAATATAAATTGGACACCGTTGTATTTGCCTGCTGCATTTTGCACAACTTTTTACGCAGGCACTCCCAGACGTACCTACCCGACATCGGTTCTGAGGCAAGACTACCCTCAGATCCCCTTCCCGGGCTGGACACTGGTCGCGCTGGCTTGGCCCCCCAATCAGCTCGTGAGGTACGCGACAAATATGTTGAGTACTTCATGGGTCGGGGGGCCATTGCTATGCCAGATCATATTTCTTTCTAATTCGGCCCCCAAAGAAAGGAATATTCTCTCAAATAATAAATAATTAGACCATTGGACTTTATACAGTTGTTTGTCATTAATGCTTTTTCTCTTTTTATCTGTCTTCCTGGTTCTCTAACTAACTTCTTCAATTTTAATGCATAATTGATTTCTCCACTTTTAGTAACTAACCACATTTTGCACAGTATTCACTCATCTACAAACAGGGTATTGAGTCTAGAAATAAGAAGCAACTCCATTTGTAAATTTTGAGGTCAAGTATTTTAATTTTTGCTTGTTCATGACCCCAAAAATTATTTTATATTTTTTTCATTACTCCCTGCTTTTGTACTTAGGAGTCTACAAAATTTTTTTTTTTTTTTTTTTTTTTCAGGTAATTCTACCAAAAATATTATGCAGATTATACATTTTTTAACAAGTTCACATTTTTGTTTATCAAATATAGTTAGATTTATTGTTTACATATATATATATAGACTATTTTTGGTGGGGTGTTTACCGCCTTTTTTTTTTTTTTTTCGGCATATTTTTTATGCACAAAAACCAATATTTTTTTAACCATTTTTTTTTTTTTTGGTGTGTTTTTCAATAAGAAAATTTTTTTGGGAGATTTTGTAGTCAAATCTCGACTTCACTAAATTCAGTGATTAGAAAGATTTATAATTTATATATATATCTTTTTAATTTTTTGGCGTTGTTTATTCTTTATGGTCTAAACTTTATAGTATCCCAAAATGTTCAACATGGTCAAAAAGTAACAAAATCCAATTCAAAAAATATAAAAAATCACAACAGCAGTCAGTCATGGTGTGCTTTCACACTGGAACACGCCAAAATTTGAAGATACACACATTCAGTGCAAACTCGCCAAATGTCATTGGTTCAACAGACAAATGGCCACATGTGCTATCTGACATCATGGGTGATCAATGTCTGTGTTCTGTGGGAGCAAACCCTTCCTCTCAACTACTTGAGGATGGAGGAGGGGGTTGGACCCACAAAGCACAGACACTAGATATTCTGTGATGGCAGATAGCACATGTTGGCACACTGTGTGTGTATCTTCAAATTTTGGCGTATTCATTATTAAAACAGTAAAAAATTTTGTGGGGGCGGGGGATGGGCGGGGGGTGTTTCAGTCTTTGACACGGCCCATCATGTCAATAATATTTTTAAAATTAGATTCGATGACCATCATTCTTTGCCGCATATTGTCCATTTCCGTGCAGCATTCCAAAAGGACATTTGTTAAATTCTCTTCCATGACAACCATCCTTTCACGCATATTGTGCATTTCAGTGCTGCACTCCATTACCTGCTGAATAATTATAGCAGCACTTGCACGTGAAAATATTGGCACACCATCCTCCTCCCCTAAAAAAAAAAATTAAATTGTCATTTACAACATTATTTTTCGATGAGGCCTATCTACATATGTTTTTTTTAATCAAGCTAGGGTGACACTGACCTGATGGGCTTCTCCTTTCCACCTCTTCGACATCTTCTATCACTCCTCCTTCTTCCACCACTTCCCCATCATCTTGGACTCCTCCTTCATCCATCAATCCACCTTCTTTCAATTCGCCAAATTGTTCTTCCGCCACTTGCCCTTCATCTGCTATAAATTCTAAGTCCAAAATTACTTCTTCCTCCTCTCTTCCTTCCTCCTTTCTTCCTTCCTCCTCTCCTTCCACATCCTCCTCTCCTTCCACATCCTCTTCTCCTTCCACATCCTCTTCTCCTTCCACATCCTCCTCCTCCTCCACATGTTGAGATGGCAGATTTTGGCCTTGTCTGGCCCTCTCTGCCTCCTCCAAATGCTGGCGACTTCTTTCCCCTGAAATAAACCAAAAAAAATGTAGACTCATCAGCACACAGATATTGGATAGCATAAATCGCACACATTGCTTAGAAGATGCTTTCATTTAGTTACTTTTATCTTTCACCAAACCTACATTTTGCAATTACTTCTATATGGCAAGCTCTGATCCTGCCCCTTTTTAGCAAAGTGACACACATGGATGTCCCCCCTAAACAGTATTTCTGGGAGACCCTACCAAAACCCTTTTTTGGTTTGGGGAGACACAGGTGCTCTGCATTGCAGATGTGAAAACATCTGCTTTATTACCACTGTTTTTAGAATGAATCCTGTTTGCCTTTCCCATTCTCATAATTTTATTTTCTAGAACTAGCTTTTACACAATGTTTACAAACAAAGTTTTTGGCCAGTGAGCCATGTCCAGGTGTGTTGTTCCTGGAATAACCGAGCCTTTCTGAGAAACTATGTGATGTTACGTGGTTTACTAAGAACACTATTTGTAAATATGTAGGTATTTATGTCATAAAAAATAAATGACAACATGTCTTTAAAATTACAAGCAGGCCAAGGAGGCAGATGGTGAAATATACATGGCAACACATTATTGCAGACAATCACCCACCCCCCCCCAACCCCAATATATATTTACTTACTTTTACGCAGAATTTTAAGTATTTTCTTCATCTGATGTGGCTCCCTCAATTTTAAGTCTGACCATCGTTTCCTCAGCTGTTCCTTGGACCTGGTGATCCCAAACATCCTCTGCATTCTCCTCGCCACCTTGTCCATAATATGTGCCTTTCGGCGGTTAGGGGTCTTGTATGGCCCTAATTCACCATCATAGTCCTTCTTTCGCATGATGTAAACTAACTCCACCATTTCCTGGAACCGCATATTAGTGGCTTTGTATCTTCTTGGCCTTGATCGGGACGTCCCTGCCTCTGTCCCTTCACTTGTGGCATGAGAGCATCGTGCCCGCTCGTGTGACATCGCCATCTTTCCTTTCCCACAGAGATTATGGGCGTGGAAAAGATGAATTCTTACGCCATGGGCGGAGAAGAGGGCGGCGTTTAATACATACGCGGAGTGTAGAGAATGCAAACAACGTGTTTACGTCGGTTACGCGGAGAATCTTCGAGCGCATCCAGAACATACACAGTTAACGCCATATTTCCTAAACTCATTGATTAGGGGCCTCGCAAAGGTGACGAGGGCGGGGTTTAATAAATACGCGGAGTGTTTAAAAGGTGCACGCCGTGATTACGCATCTTACGCGGTAATTAGGCGAGCGTGAGAAACGAGGAGCGAGAGACAGGAAGGTAAGGAAATTAAAAATGTGATCAGCAGAGGCCTTGAAAATGTAGACACATGGGATGGGGGTTTGGGCTGTTGGTTGCACCCTTTTTAAGCTATTCTGTCTATGGGGTACCACAATGTTATTTTGGTATCCAAATGCTTTTGGACACCTCACAAAATAGAGATGTGAACAATGCTGTACCTCATTGACAAGTTTTTGAATGGTGTATTCAGATCAGGCAAAGTATTGTTCAAGTGTTGGTTGTACAGAGGTCATTAGGAAGTGTCTTTTATGTCATCCATTGTCAGGGGCATGAAATTTACACATGAAAGAGTGCCTAGATGAATACTGTCATTTGTAAGCATTGTTTATTTTTCTATATTAAAAATATTTACTGCAATGTTAACAATGGCTCTGCATCTAGCAAATCAATGTTTGGTACAAGCAATGCGGCCGAGCTGCCAATCATTGTTTAAACAAGAGAGACTGTGTTTGTAATTAGATATAGGTAATAAATTTGAAGACACATATTAGGTCAAGGTCAACGCTGATCCTTTTGAATATTTTTTTTTCTGTGGTTTATGTTTTTGGAATCTAGACTCAAAAAGAAATATCATTTTTCAAACAATTCAATGGACCAACTACAAACCAAGGAAGCTATAGAGGCCTTACTCCAAAAATATCAGGAGACGCCCATCCTGTGGAATTCCAAACACGCATTATATTGCAATAAAGAGGTACGAGCGGCAGCACTAGAAGAGCTAGCAAACTATATGCAAACTTGGGTGCCAGGATGCACTGCCAACATGGTGAAGGATAAACTTGCCAACCTCAGAAGCACATACAGGAGAGCATACAAAGCTAATAAAAGCAAAAAATCGGGAGCAGCAGCAAGACAAGCAAAGGAACCCAAACTGTGGTATTATAAACAGATGGCTTTTTTGCGGGACGAAATGGAAGGCAGGAAAACGATGTCGAGTCTTTCTTCCAACCTTTCCTCCATGCTACCTTCCAGCGGACCTTCCCCAGATGACCACAGCCCTGCAGAGTCGGAGGAAGAGGGCCTGGCTGACAGAGATGCAGATCTGCCACCCTTCGATGAGGAGGTATAGTAGTTTCCGCTATACTTCTGGCGTAAATAATTCTTGGTGGATTAATGATTTGATATTGTAAAAAAAAAGCCAAGCTGGGAAAAAGCAAAAAAAAAGGTGTTCAGACAAATAGGTGTCAGAGATGACAACTGCAGGGGTCAGAAGTAGAGTGTATTCAAGTAATAATGAACAGAAAATACTAAACGAAAAACATGAAAATGAGTGTGGTTTTATTTAGCGAAATTGTAAAAAATGTCCTTTTTTTTCCACACAGGAAGAAGAGATCAGCCAGGAGGTGGCAGATCCTCAGGTGTCTGTCAGCCAGGAGGAGGCCGGGGTCAGTGGCAGCCAGGAGGAGGCCGGGGTCAGTGGCAGCCAGGAGGAGGCCGGGGTCAGTGGCAGCCAGGAGGAGGCTGGGCCCAGTGGCCTGCAGCAGGTCCCCCCGGCCAGGAGAACCACCACCAGCCAGTCTTCTCCCCCCCAGGTGAGGCCATCAGGCCGAAGGAGGCAGTTGAGGCCTGTGGAGGAGGCAAGCCTCCGCATGATACAGGAGGCAAGCGCCATCATGAGGGCCCCCCTCAACCCCACAGAGGCCTTCAGTGCCTCATTGGCCCACGATTTAAATGAAGGGGAGGAGGACCAGAGAAGACTGGCAAAGGCCCTGATGAACCAGGTCCTTTGGTGGATGCAGAGGGGCCTGCTGACCCCAGAGACTGGGCTATGTGACCCGGCCCGGCTTGCGGAACACCATCCTCCTGCTGCCACATCGACCCCACCTGCAAGACCCCGTGTTAGATCCGCTGGAAGGCTGCCTGGAGGGAAGGCTGGAAAGAGGAGGAAACGTTGATTTTCTGCCTTCCATTTCCTTCCACATAAAGGACATATTGTTTGTACTACCACAGTTTGGGTTCCTTTGTTTGTGTGCTGCTGCTTCATATTTTTGTGTTTGGCTCCTGAGGCTTGGAAGTTTATCCTTCACCATGTTGGAAATGCAAGTTTGCATATAGTTTGCTATCTATTCTAGTGCTGCCGTTCTGTTTATTTTTTGTGATGACATTTGCCTGAATAAAAGGCTTTTTGCTTTCATTTGAAAACATGTCTATTGTTTGTTATACTGTGGGGATTATTAGGCAGCAAACCTTTAATAAATATACAATGGGTAATTTACAAAGGACACACTCCTTGGGGGGGGGGGACATTTGGTGTGCCAACATGGTTTAATATTCTCTAATGAAACACAAAAAAAAAAAAAAAAAAAAAAAAAAAACATGTAAAAAAAAAATATTTTAAATGGTGACATAACTAGAAACAACAAAAAAAAAAAAAAATGCACATTCCTTTACAAAAATGACTACTATAAATTATGGAGGACCACCAACCAAAACACACGTCTGGCATAGAAAACATTATTAAAGGATTACATCACAAGCAAGAAATGTGACATTTCAGTATGGGACAACTCTATTGAAATTGCATCAGCAAGAGAACGGGGTTATTCTAACAAGAGAAGAATTAATAAAACGAGGCAAGAAAATGTGGTTTAGTGCGCCTTTTTAAGACATTGTTCTCTTGCTAGAATAAAAGGTTTCTAATGACGAATGTGCCATACAGTAGGTGAACCCGATTTTGTGTCAATCTCGCTCTCTTTCTCGGCGAGATTGAGCACCTACGAGCCCCATCGCGGGAGCCAGTGCCGAGCTGGCTTGCCGCGATGGAGACAGAGCCGTCATAGAAGCGACGGGAGATCCGACTTGGATTCCCGCCAATTCTACACGTGTGCGGCGTTTGTTATGAATCCTGAGGGGGAAGTCCCCGCCGGATTTTAAATAAAAATCCGGCATGGGTCCCCCCCTCAGGAGCATACCGGGCCCTTAGGTCTGTTATGGGTTGTAAGGAGAGCCCCCCTACGCCGAAAAAAACGGCGTAGGGGGTCCCCCTACAATCCATACCAGACCCGTATCCAAAGCACGCTACCCGGCCAGCCAGGAAGGGAGTGGGGACGAGCGAGCGCCCCCCCCCCCTCCTGAGCCGTACCAGGCTGCATGCCCTCAACATGGGGGGGTTGGGTGCTCTGGGGCAGGGGGGCGCACTGCGGCCCCCCCACCTCAGAGCACCCTGTCCCCATGTTGATGAGGACAGGGCCCCTTCCCGACAACCCTGGCCGTTGGTTGTCGGGGTATGCGGGCGGGAGGCTTATCGGAATCTGGGAGCCCCCTTTAATAAGGGGGCCCCCAGATACCGGCCCCCCACCCTAAGTGAATGAGTATGGGGTACATCGTACCCCTACCCATTCACCTGCAAGAAAAGTGGTAAAAACACAAATAAACCACACAGGGTATTAAAATATTTTATTTTTCTGCTCCGGAGGCCTCCCCTGTCTTCTTTATTAGCTCTTTTACCAGGGGAGGCTTTTTCTTTGACATCTTTGGGTGGGTGGGGGCCGCCGTCTGGTTCTCTTCCACCGCCGGGGGGGATCGCTTTTAAAAAAGCCCCCACCCCCCGGCGGGTTTCCTCCGGCGTCTTCGGCGGGGCTCTTCTTCTTCCGCTATCCCGACGGGTCTTCTCAACTCTCCGGGGGTCTCCTTCTGTCTTCGCCGCTCTCCGCTCTTGGCTCGGCGCACCCCGGTTCTTCGTCTCGCTGTCCGGTGTCTTCTTCCGTGCTGTACGTCTTCTCCTTCCGTGCTGTGATGAGTTCTTCTTCCGCGCTGTGACGTCATGTTCTTCACTTCTCTCCTTCTCCCGGTGTTGACACGTCGCCGGCTCCTCTCTGCAATGACGGGTGCGCGGGTGCATCGGACCTATATAGGCCTCACAGTCCCATCATGCTCTGTACCTACCCATGTGATACCTACCACGTGGGGGCTCCCAGATTCCGATAAGCCTCCCGCCCGCATACCCCGACAACCAACGGCCAGGGTTGTCGGGAAGGGGCCCTGTCCTCATCAACATGGGGACAGGGTGCTCTGAGGTGGGGGGGCCGCAGTGCGCCCCCCTGCCCCAGAGCACCCAACCCCCCCATGTTGAGGGCATGCAGCCTGGTACGGCTCAGGAGGGGGGGGGGGCGCTCGCTCGTCCCCACTCCCTTCCTGGCTGGCCGGGTAGCGTGCTTTGGATACGGGTCTGGTATGGATTGTAGGGGGACCCCCTACGCCGTTTTTTTCGGCGTAGGGGGGCTCTCCTTACAACCCATAACAGACCTAAGGGCCCGGTATGCTCCTGAGGGGGGGACCCATGCCGGATTTTTATTTAAAATCCGGCGGGGACTTCCCCCTCAGGATTCATAACAAACGCCGCACACGTGTAGAATTGGCGGGAATCCAAGTCGGATCTCCCGTCGCTTCTATGACGCGCTTGCTGGGATGTGCTGTCACTATTCCAGTGAGTGCGAGGTGTCGGGGAGATCTCGGCACCCTGTCGCCGAGTATCAGCGCGACGCTGTCGTGCTAAAAGCACAATATCACAAACACCTACTGTATCCCAAACAAACGCGAGTTTTACCTGAACGAGCGCTCCCGTCTCCTCATTTGGACTGAGCATGCGCGGGGTTTTTGTACGCTGCTTTTGTGTACAGACGACCGAACATGTCTGACGGACACGATTCCAGCAGACTGTTTTAAAGCAAGACCAGGAAACAGTTGTTCGTTGGAAAACGGTCTGGCCGACGATTGTTTGCTGGAATCCTGTACGTTACTGCCTACACACGAACGAACATGTCCGCTGAAACTGGTCCGCGGACCAGTTTCAGCAGACATGTTTGGTCGTGAGTACGGGGCCTCAGTGGATGGATATCTTCCTGGGATGTAAATAGATGAATCTGGTAGATTTCAGTCTTGGGCCGTGCATGTGGGAGATACAAATGAAATTATTATATATAATATATTTTTTTTTTGCACGTATTCTGTGCTGACTTTGCTTGACTCCTACATTTATTTATTATATTAAGTCTATATATTTATGCATTATTTATTTGTTTGTGTATAGTGTGGCACTCACTTTATTGTAATTTATGTTTTTTCTGAGATATTTATTTCACTTATCGATCCAGGCAGAGATCTGAAATATTTGGTAGTCTATCTAGACACTTTTTTATGCATATAGGGGCAGATCCACATACATCTGCGCCGGGCGCAGCGTATGTAAGATACGCTACGCCGCTGTAACTTACTTTGAGTTGGTTTGAATCCTCAACGAATTTGCGCCGTAAGTTACGGCGGCGTAGTGTATCTCTCGCGGCGTAAGGGCGCGGAATTCAAATGCGGCGGGTAGGGGGCGTGTTTCATTTAAATGAAGCGCATCCCCGCGCCGAACGAACTGCGCATGCGCCGTCCGTAAAAACTCATAGGGTGCATTGCTCCAAATGACGTCGCAAGGACGTCATTGTTTTCGACGTGAACGTAAATGGCGTCCAGCCCCATTCACGGACGACTTACGCAAACGACGTAAATTTTTCAAAATTATACGCGGGAACGACGGCCATACTTAACATTGAGTACGCCACCATATAGCAGCTTTAACTATACGCCGGAAAAAGCCAAACAGAAACGACGTAAAAAAAATCCGACGGCCGCGCGTACGTTCGTGGATCGTCAGGAATAGCTAATTTGCATACTCGACGCAGAATACGACGGAAACGCCACCTAGCGGCCGGCGAAAAATTGCATCTAAGATCCGACGGCGTACTAAGGCGTACGCCTGTCGGATCTAACCCAGATGCCGTCGTATCTTGTTTTGTGGATACCAAAACAAAGATACGACGTGCAAAATTTGAAATCACGCAGCGTATCAAGAGATACAGCGTAATTTCTTTGAGGATCTGCCCCATAGAGTGTATTATAGTCACATTATCCATCTCCTATCCCCCCCCCTTGTCTCTGTTACACAGCGCAGACGCTATCACCTTTTTTTTCAGGATGGGAACAATGCTAAGCAGATATTGGGTAGAGTAAATAATATGTCATCCTGTCTGCGGGCTCGGATGCAAAAAAAAAAAAAATACTTTTTTTTTCCCTCTCTTCCTCTGTCCACTCCCTTTCTCTCCATGTGCTTATGTGTTGGGGTACAGAATGAATCACGTGATTTTTGAATGGAATTTATATAGATAAGTAGGCAGGGGAATTGGTAAAACGCATAGGGGGGAAGGGTTGGGGAATGTGGACACGGAGGAGGGGGGTAGGAAGTAACAGGAGGTATACACTCACTATAGGTAGATGCGACAGTAGTATGGCTCATAGAAGCCTCTTTTACTCTCATCTTTTGGATGTTGATGAGGATTTTTCCATTTGATAAATGTGACTATATGTGATATGTAGTTTGTTTTAATGGATATGTTAAATACTAATAAAATTTAATACTATAAAAAAAAAAACTGTGAATGGCAAGCAGATACAGAGATGCAGTGAACCGCAACATGCGATGTGCTGTGATAAAGAAATACTGCAGATCCCATTTTTGTTCCGTTTTCATTCGTTAGGCAGCCAATTCAAATGAATAATCTGCTTTAATGCTATTCATGGTAACATGTGACATAATGCATGTGCTACTTAAGTTTAGTGTACGCAGGCATTATAGTTTTGCTTCTGATGTGAGTTTGTAAAGCATGTTTTTAGAATTTGTAGTGCAATGTTTGAATGCATGTTGTGTTACAGGTGCCAATTTTTTCTCTGCTGTCAGTGCAGAGAGTTTTTGGTGCTAATGCAACTTAAATGTAAAATGATGTGGAGATGGCTTCATAAAAATCGACTTTCTCTAATCACAATGCTTATCTCTGTTAAACTTGGGATATGATGCATTGATTCTTTGTTTCTAGTAAGGACAATAATAAAATGTGACTGTGTTCAGCAGTATTTCTCTATCTAAAAAGTAGATCAATGTGTGTCTCATTCTAGTAAACATCATTATTTTTTATAGCAAACTATTAAAACATGCGAATGGAATATCAAATAAAGTCGATATATGGAGCCAGAAATTATATATAATATTCAGTTTGCCTTGAATGTTTCCCGTTTTAAATGTTGAAATTACTTTCCCTTATGTACTCCTTATGTACTCCTTTTTCGTCTGTTGACTTTACTACTGTTTTGTTATGTGTTCAAGAAGTGCCAAAAATACCTGTTAATTTTACCAGAAATACACTGCTTTTCTGTAGTCTTACTAGAAGGAGATAGGGTGCTCAATTCACTAAAGGATATTGCATGCATATTTGGGTCATGTAAAACATGTTTTCCAAATTTCATATGCAATACTGAAACTGTTAATTCGCTATTACTTTATGTGTTATTTACCTCAAAAACAAAAATGCTTGTTAAATACCCCATAAAACAGCCTAATGCCGCATACACACCATCACTTTATGTGATGAAAAAAAATGACATTTTCTGTGAAGTAAAAAACTACGTTTTTGAAACTTCAATTTTCAAAGACGAAGTTGCCTACACACCATCGTTTTTCTCACAATGTTCTAGCAAAGCGAGGTTACGTTCACCAAGTTTTTCCATTGAAGCTCGCTTCATAACTAGCTTCAATTTTTTTTGTTGTTTTTCAGAAGACATAAAACAACGTTTTCCCCCACACACGGTCATTTAAAGTGACGTTTTTAAAAACGTCAGTTTTTTTCATCACATAAAGTGATGGTGTGTATGCGGCATTAGAGTAAATTCATTAAAATACATTTTAAATAAATGCATACGTTAAATGAATTAAAGTGGTTTTAAACCCCCAATGCGGAAGTTGTACCTATAGGTAAGCCTATAATAAGACTTACCTGTTGGTACAGTAAATATCTCCTAAACGGCACCGTTTAGGAGACATTAAGACCCCTTTCACACTGAGGCGCTTTGCAGGCGCTATAGCTCTAAAAATAGCATCTGCAAAGCATGCTGAAACAGCGGCTCCATTTACTCCAGTATGGAGGCCGAGGGCTTTCACATTGGAGTGGTGCACTGGCAGGGCGTCAGAAAAAGTTCTGCCAGCAGCTTCTTTGCAGCGCATCAGGAGCGGTGAACTCGCTGCTCCTAAAGCACCCCTGCCCATTGAAATCATTGGGCAGCACCGCCGAACTGCCGGCAAAGCGCTGCTGCAGACGGGCACTTTTAACCCTTTTTCGGCCTCTAGTGGGGGTGAAAAGCACTGCAAAAATGAGCAGCGTTTTACAGCCCACACCCAGGCGCTTTCAGTGTGAAAGCAGCCTTACCGTATAGTGCGCCGATGATGTCATCGGCGAATGAGCTGTGAAGAAACAACCCTCTGTGCCGTTTCTTCACTAGCGAGTGCTGTGACTGCCGACTCCCACGCTCATGTACTGTGGAAGAACAGATATAGTGAATGCAGGGGCCTGGGTTTAGTAACACTTTAATGTCTGGAGGGATACAAAAAGTATGTCCCATAGGCTTGCATTATATATCCTATCCCTCTGATGAAGCCACGTGACAGTGGTGTAACGCACAGGGGTAGACCCGGTGACGTCAGCACAACATAGAGGAAGCAGGACAGAATATCTATGGTGCATTAAAATATATGGTTTTTCCATCACCCTTAAGGGGACAGTGCAAGTCTATGAAACATACTTTTCAGTATTATTACACACCTTAAAGGGACAGTGTGTATTGGTATAAATGAATTTCTGCTGCCATTTGTGTCTTGAAATATCAGTGTAAACACCATTAACCTGTAGTGCACCATTCTAGTCTACAATGCCACGTGAGTGAGTTTTTAATGAGAGTTTAATGTTTGCATGCATCCGGAAAACACTATGATGATTCAGTCTTTTGTTTGTTTTTTGAGCACCCATTGAGTTTTAACATAAGTGACACAGAAAGGAGTAGTGTAAGGCCTCGTACAGACGACCGGACAGTCCGCTGAAAACGGTCCGCCGAAAAATGGCTGACGATCAACATTACCAGAGGGACGGTGTGCCACTACTTTCTAATATGTTTCCTGGGAGTACACTGCACTTCTCAATGGCTGGATCTGTGCTTTGTGCTTTATCTTTGGTGTGGGGGCTGGAGCTTTATATTCCATTGTTTCTATAATATAGTATAGTAAAACCTTGGCTTGAGGGTTACTTGTTTTGAGAGTATTTTGCAAGACAAGCAGCATTTTTTTATACATTTTGACTTGATATACAAGTGATGTCTTGATACAAGTAGCGTCTGAGTATAAAAGAGAAGAGAGGTGCTTCTAAGTGTAGCAATATGGTTATATTTAACCTCTTGCCGACCAGTCAACATCATTATACTATGGCAGGTCGGCACGATCCCGCGAGCCATCGTAGCTGTACCTCTGCTCCTTTAAGCGGGATAGCAGGCGCGCGCAAGCTGCACTGTGGGGGGTACTGATGCTCGTTGCCGGCGGTCGCGGGCACGAGAGTCAGAACAGGGACGTGTGTGTGTGTGTGTGTGTGTAAACGCACACATCCCAGTTCTGTGAGGAGAGGAGAGAGATATTTTGAGTTCCTACTAGCTGGGAACCCCAATCTGTCATCTTCTATAGTCAGTCCCCTCCCCCCACAGTTAGAACACACTTAGAGGCTCCTCTCTTCTCTTTTATACTCTGTAGCTCCTGCTGGATTTTGCTTCTAATCCCCTTGTGGAGGCTTCCATTTTTGGATGGGCATTTTATGTATACACAACCTGGTTATATTGCTATGATCTTTTTATATGGACTATAGATTGAACCAATAAATGTGTTATAAAATTCAATGAATCAACCTCAAATCTCTAATGAATAGTAATAAATTATATAATGGTGGGATAGAAGTGAATATATATACAATAATAAATATAAAGTGTCCAAATAAATAAATGAATAAGACTCCTACTGAAGGAGATCAAAACAAATTATTGTGCACAGACAGTCCAAATAATAGTGAAAAGAGTTTTGCAGGATAAGTCCATAGGTCTGTGTAGACTTCCTCCTCCACCAAGGAATGGGAAACAAAACACCGCAACCAAGTGCTCATGGATGGCACCTTACCGCAAAAAGTTGATCTCTTTAATCAAAAGGAGATCGCAATAAGCATAGGTTTGTATAACATCAAAATCCTCTTATGTTGATATCAGCAGATCCAGCATCCAGCCTCACATGAAATAAGCCAAAAGGAGAAATCGCCATAGTATAATAACGTTTATTGAAAACAAAAGCTAAAAGACAGGCAACGCCAAATGGCCCCTTACTTGTAAGGTGCCTTAGCCCGGCACTGAGGCTGGTCTGCGTTGGATGATTAGGGGAAGAGAGATCCACGCTGTAGGAAGGATGCAGCGGCGTGCGTTCCACCTGTGTGTAAGCGAGGACCAGCGAAAGCCGGAACCGGAAGTACGTCCGTCCGTAGGAGATAGCGTGACCAATGCGCCTCGACGTACGTTTCGAGATAGACTCGTCGTCAGGAAGCGTCATTGGTCACGCATACAGGCCATTAATATAGGCCGTCCAATCAAATTGAAGTGGGAGGGACGAAGAAGATAATGACAGCCTCAGTCCCGCGCCAAGCAACAGATACATACAAAAATGCAATGGCCAATCAAATTCTATATTTGTAATAAGATATAGACTAATACAATTATTCATACAATTATGTCACAAAAAATTATATTTTATCCATATATATTTATATTTTATATTTTATTTTTATCTCATGCGATTTAAAATAGTATAATTAAATGTGATTTTAAGTCTATTACTGTCCGACATATCTTAGGCATATTCATAATTTTATTATTATTTGCTTAGCCTAGGTCTTTTTGTGACATAATTGTATGAATAATTGTATTAGTCTATATCTTATTACAAATATAGAATTTGATTGGCCATTGCATTTTTGTATGTATCTGTTGCTTGGCGCGGGACTGAGGCTGTCATTATCTTCTTCGTCCCTCCCACTTCAATTTGATTGGACGGCCTATATTAATGGCCTGTATGCGTGACCAATGACGCTTCCTGACGAGGAGTCTATCTCGAAACGTACGTCGAGGCGCATTGGTCACGCTATCTCCTACGGACGGACGTACTTCCGGTTCCGGCTTTCGCTGGTCCTCGCTTACACACATCCTTACATCCTTCCTACAGCGTGGATCTCTCTTCCCCTAATCATCCAACGCAGACCAGCCTCAGTGCCGGGCTAAGGCACCTTACAAGTAAGGGGCCATTTGGCGTTGCCTGTCTTTTAGCTTTTGTTTTCAATAAACGTTATTATACTATGGCGATTTCTCCTTTTGGCTTATTTCATGTGAGGCTGGATGCTGGATCTGCTGATATCAACATAAGAGGATTTTGATGTTATACAAACCTATGCTTATTGCGATCTCCTTTTGATTAAAGAGATCAACTTTTTGCGGTAAGGTGCCATCCATGAGCACTTGGTTGCGGTGTTTTGTTTCCCATTCCTTGGTGGAGGAGGAAGTCTACACAGACCTATGGACTTATCCTGCAAAACTCTTTTCACTATTATTTGGACTGTCTGTGCACAATAATTTTTTTTGATCTCCTTCAGTAGGAGTCTTATTCATTTATTTATTTGGGCACTTTATATTTATTATTGTATATATATTCACTTCTATCCCACCATTATATAATTTATTACTATTCATTAGAGATTTGAGGTTGATTCATTGAATTTTATAACACATTTATTGGTTCATTTAATTAGCGCATCTTCTTTTCCTTCACATACTTTTGAATACTGGGGTTGCCCCCCATGATTTTTTAGATTGCAGCTTTTTATACTTTTTTTGAGATTTACATATCTTAAATTTATTTATTAACTTAGTTTTTTTGGCGCGAATATTCACTTTTCACATGGACTATAGATTGAAGGACTTATAAATAAATGGTTGTGGAATGAATCATTTGAGTTTCTATTATTTCTTATGGGGACATTTGTTTTATTATACGAGTGCTTTGGATTACAAGCATGCTTCCGGAACAAATTATGCTCGCAATCCAAGGTTTGACTGTATTCTGTATCCAGTCTATTGCTTACCTGATGCGGTTTGTATTTGTTTAAATACTTATATGCAGCCATGGCCAGCATCAGGTGCAATACTTGCGTGGCTGGATCAGTGCTTTATACCCCATAATCTTCTGTGTCAGGCCCAGTACTTCTCACTGTTACCTCGGAGCAGGCTATTTTACAGACACATACGCACATATGAAAAACTGCGTGTCAATGAAATCGGGCTCAGGAACACTGGTCACCAAGGCAACCAACCTTTCATTTGCATATCAATTGATGTGCTATTGTGTTACGTATTACAAATACCTTCAAATTCAGACTTATTATGAGAAAATAATCTTAATGCATTATTGGTAGGTATATATTTTATCTATGATTATACAAGTGAAGGTGTGACCAACCAGTGTGTTTTCCTTAAAGCAAACATTTATTGTATTGCAGCTTACCATTTCTTAGATGTGATGGCTGCATTCATTTTATTTTTTAGTCTTTCTTTGCTTTATTTTTATCTGGTGAACTTGCCAGTAAATCTGTTATGTCTCAGCAGAACAAGATTTCCTAATAATGTAGTAGTTAGAGGGGAGAGACAAACCATTTACCACTGACGAGTGCTTACAATGATCAGCTTTTATTCATTTGTGTAAAACCTTCATCCCAAAAGGAAAAAAAACTGTTGCAAAATTAAAAAACTGTACTGTCCTGGCATTTTCGGGCCTCAAGAAGTGAGATAGGCCATCAGCACATCACAACTGATTGATTTCCAGAAATATAAATTATAATTTGTAGACGCTAGAACTTTCCTACAGACGAAAAAATATACACTCATATATGGGAATTTTTATTAACCTGTTCAGACCCGGGCCATAGTAAAAAGACGGCCACAAGGTGGCTCTACATTGCCGGGAAGCCGTCTGGGGGGTCCTCCGGCCACTGGGGGACGCGCGTGCCCGGCGCGTCACTGAGATGCCGATGCGCGTGCCTGGCGGCCGTGTTGTCCGCCAGGTACCCGTGATCGGCAGTGACAGAGCAGGGGTGTGGATCTCTGTGTAAACACAGAGATTCACGTCCTGTCAGGGAGAGGAGACCGAGTACATAGGGACACAGCATCGGTCACCTCCCCCAGTCAGTCCCCTCCCCCCACAGTAAGAATCACTCCCAGGGTACACATTTAACCCCTTCCTCGCCCCCTAGTGTTAACCCCTTCCCTGCCAGTCACATTTATACAGTAATCGGTGCAGTTTTATAGCACTCTTCGCTGTATAAGTGTGAATGGTCCCAAAAATGTGTCAAAAGTGTCCGATGTGTCAGCCATAATGTCGCAGTCCCAGTAAAAAAAAAAATCTGAATTCTATCCCCTATTTTGTAGCCACTATAACTTTTGAGCAAACCAATCACTATACGCTTATTAAGGACGTCAATTTTGTTTGGGAACCACGTCGCGCAATTTTCATTTAAAGCAACGTAGTGCCGAAAGCTGAAATTTCGCCTGGGCAGGAAGGGTGTAAATGTGCCCAGTAAGCAAGTGGTTAAAGAAATGTAGCAGTATACATTTTGAACAGAAATTTTCTGTATTTTCTGGTTAATTTAGCAAAAGTGGTGATTAAATACCACCAAAAGAAAGCTCTGTTTGTGTGGAAAAAAAAAATAACAATTTCGCTTTGGTACAGTGTTGTATAACTGAGTAATTGTCATTCGAAGTTTGACAGCGCTGAAAGCTGAGCATTGGCCTGGGTGGGAAAGCAGTGAAAGTGTCCGGTAGTGAAGTGGTTAATTTAATGCTGTGATTATGTCATATTCACAAAATCAGAAGATAACCACAATGAAATGGATTTATGATCATTGATGTCAAGGACCTGAGTCACGGATTGCATTTGTCTTAAATTTATGACCATTGGGTTTTATGTCTTGAGTTTTTGCAACACCCGCTGTATTGTGAAGTCACGCTGACATTTTTTTTATTTTTGATTATTACATTTATCATTTCTGCTTACTAAAATCAAAAACCCTGGAAGCTTCTGCAATTATTTTTTTCATTTCAAAGTATTGTATTCTTTGTGATGAACTTGTTAACCTGGACACCTACTTCAGATTGCATAATGTAGCCTTGCTTTATTTTCAAGGCCATTATTGAACATTTGAGCAGCTTCAGCATTTAGCAGCTTTGCAGTCACATACTCTGCTACATGTAATGCTTGTAATGTAGTAGCGGACTTATGTTTTATATGTGTTTAACCACCTCCATACCGCCGTACTGCAAAAAAAAAAATATTATTATACGGCCGCGGGGTGGTTGTCAATCTCTAACAGGCCGTAAAAAGACGGCCTGCGCGCGCATCCTGCGGGGCGTGCTCGCCGCATCGCTGAGATGCCGATGCGAGTGCCTGGCGGCCGTGATGTCCGCCAGGGACTCGCGATCGGCGGCTACAGGGACAAGACGTGGAGCTCTGTGTGTAAACACAGAGCTCCACGTCCTGTCAGGGGAGAGAGGAGACCGATCTGTGTCCCTTGTACATAGGGACACAGATCGGTCACCTCCCCCAGTCACCCCCCCTCCACCTACAGTTAGAACACAATTTAGGGTACACATCTAACCCCTTCCTCACCCCCTAGTGTTAACCCCTTCAATGCCAGTCACATTTATACAGTAATTAGTGCATATTTATAGCACTGATCGCTGTATAAATGTGAATGGCGCCAAAAATGTGTCAAAAGTGTCCGATGTGTCCGCCATAACGTCGCCATAGCGTCGCAGTCACGAAAAAAATGCTGATCGCCGCCATAAGTAGTAAAAAATAATAATAAAAAATAATAATAATTCTGTCCCCTATTTTGTAAGCGCAATAACTTTTGCGCAAACCAGACGCTTCTTGCGATTTTTTTTTTTTCAAAAATATGTAGAAGAATACGTATCGCCTAGACTGAGAAAAAAAATGTTTTTTAAAAAAAAATTGGGCTATTTATTATAGCAACAAGTAAAAAAAAAACGCAGAGGCGATCAAATACCACCAAAAGAAAGCTCTATTTAGTCTAGTTAAAGTGACGCAGTGCCACAAGCTGAAATTTCACCTGGTCAGGAAGGGGTATATGTGCCCAGTAAGGAAGTGGTTAATGAATGAAGCATACTCCCCCCGTCTTCTCTACACCTATACATCTCCCCTCCAACCTGTTTCTGTAGTGACCTGTATATCAATGCTTTTACCTCTTTTTTCCTGTTCATTAATCTCTCTGAATCTCTATCCTCCCACTGTATGTAACCTGTACATTAAACCCCTCCTGCTCCCTCTTATGTATTACCTGAAAGTTAATGATGCACTGTATCTAATTCACCATTACCAAGCTCCATGTTTTAACCACCTCAGTACCAGCATGTTTCTTGGGGTGACTCCTTTCCAAAAAGGAGTCATTTTAGGTGTGTTCATACTGTCCTGACAATTTTAGTTGTTTCACTTTCATACAGCTAGTAAGTAAGGGAAACTGTTTTTATTTTTTCAGAAAAGTACATTGAGTACATTGTTGCATGACTTGGTCATGTTTACTCAAACGAATAGTTTACTGCAAATAGAAAAATTGCCTTATAACACAGGGTATATACAGACCAGTAATCCACTGGGTTATATAAGATGAATAGTAGAAGTTATGGCCAAAAATAGAAATAGTCACCAGTAATGCCCATAGCAGCCTTTCCCAATCTTTGTCCCACCCTTGAAATAGGTTTAGAGGCTAACTAGTGTTAAACCTGAAAGTTCATGGCACATATGTGAGATCAGTATATTGTACATAGTTTTAAATAAAATAATAATAAAAAATTTTTTAGTTTGCCTAATAAGCATAATATGAAACGCATAATAAAAATGGGCAGTGAAAAATATAGTGACTCCTTACATTGGTGGTAAGAGTGGAAGGGAGCCTTTACATTGGTGATTAGTGTAGAAGTGACACCTCACATTGACAAAAATTGGCCCGAAAAGTGAGGTAGCAGAAGGGTGATGTGGAGGGAGGGGCATACTTTTATTATGAGGAAGTGGTGGTGCTATGTAAGGAGCCCTGGCTGCATAATTAAATGAGAAGAAGGGGAGTAAAAAAAACAACAAACATCTATACTCACCTCCCTGTCCACCACTGACTTTAAGCCTGAGAACTGAGAGATCGCTTAAAGCGGGGGTTCACCCTTAGAGGGCACTTTTCCCCCTTAGATTCCTGCTCGTTTTTACTAGGGGAATCGGCTATTTATTTTAAAATATGTGCAGTACTTACCCGTTTACGAGATGCATCCTTTCCGTCGCTTCCGGGTATGGGCTTCGGGAATGGGCGTTTCCTTCTTGATTGACAGGCTTCCGAGAGGCTTCCGACGGTCGCATCCATCGCGTCACGATTTTCCGAAAGAAGCCGAACGTCGGTGCGCAGGCGCAGTATAGAGCCGCACCGACGTTCGGCTTCTTTCGGCTACGAGTGACGCGATGGATGCGACCGTCGGAAGCCTCTCGGAAGGCTGTCAATCAAGAAGGAACGCCCGCTCCCGAAGACCCATACCCGGAAGCGACGGAAGAAGATGCAGCTCGAAAACGGGTAAGTACTGCTCATATTTTAATACAAATAGCCGATTCCCCTAGACCAAACGAGCAGGAAACACCCTTTAAACATTCACAGTGCTGGAGGAAAAAGTAAGGAAACCCTTGGAGTTAATAGATGGTTGAAGCTTCTTTGGCAGCATTGGTCGCACAATTGTTTAGGAAGAATTTTAGACTAGACTATTCTATTTCACAAAACTGCTTCAGCTCAGACTCATTTATAGGACTTACTTGAAGTCATTCCACAGCATCTCTATGGGGTTAAAGTCAGGGCTCTGTCTGGGCCACTCCAAAAGGCATTTTTTATTTTTCTCAAGGCAGTCTGTGGTGCAGAAAAACGGTACATTGCAAGGGTTTCATATACATTTTCTTCTTCCAGGTAATAGCAAAAGCTACTGAATGTAATTGGGTTGCCTCTTTAAAGTGAGCACGTTCTTAATTTTAAACATTTTAAAACTTTTTAAAAGCAAAAGTCTTTGGCAGGAGAAGGTACCACAAGATAATTGCTATTACGGTTATAAACCCCCAAAATCATCTCCTGTGCCCCTCTCTGATTTTGTTTCACTTTACTGGGTCCTAACTTTCCTTGACTTGAAAAATATCCATTATTACTTCCCTGTGCCCAGTGAGGGTGTGCCTACTTTTTCCTTGAGACAGTCTCTTTAGAAAGTGGGATGGCATTTGGCAGGGCTTACCTACGAAGTAGGGAAAAGTCAAACTCCGAGTGAGGAAGAGGGATGTCAAGTTTTTACTGCTATCTGGGCTTTGTTAGAAAGACTTCTTCTCACTTCCTGTCCTGCTGACAAAGTTTTACCAAACTGGAAGTGTGGAACTCTCCAACAGCAAGACAGAATTAAAAATGCTTTTTTTTTTTTTTTTTTTTTGGTAAAATCTTTGTAATGGGGCAGAAAGTGAGGAAAACATCTCTAATACCAGAAGCAACATTTCTTGCTTGACATGCAGTTTAAATCACAGATTTTCCTGATATTCTGTGTTTCTAGTATATTGACCTGGGGAGAGAGATAAAGAGGTAAACCTATGTGAAAACCAAAAGTCCCATCACGTATATACATTTCTTTCTCATCGTTTCTCTGTCTGGTAATAGCATGACATTTTGTGTTTGAGGAATGAAAAGATGGAATCCTGGCCCACCCATGAGATGATTGTCCTAAAACAACCTTAGCAGGTTGCATTATACATTCAACTTGTAGAGGATAAAATCATTCTACAGGTAATCTTTTCCTATGCTGGTCTCCTAATCTTGGGTAGATTTTTTAATCTAAAGAGAGGATCCAGTGACTGATTTACAGAGTGTGGCATGATGGGCTTCCTTCGCCATTAAGCACTATTATCTCCAGCATATGTTTTATTGGCTGGGTCAAAAGCCTTTTAATGATAGGATAAGCAGTGTTGTGACATTGTATTAGTGTGATAAATCTTGGAAAATCCCAGACATCAGACCAGAAAACTTAAAATAAGCACACATTTGTTCTTGTTTCCTTGAAAGTTAATACAGTTAAACATTAAGTGAATCCTCAAATTTATTTCAGTATAAAATTATAGTTCTCAATCTAATCTGCAGTCTAGGACTGCAATTTAAAGGTAACAGTGATACCTCCTTGGTTTTCTGATTTGAAGTATAAGCATTAGGAAACATATTGGGCCATAATTTGATTATTGTTCAAACTTGACATGATGCTTCACATTCTTTCCACCTTGACTTTCTTTTAAAGAAGATTTTATTATACATTTTTAACACTAACTAGACCTCATCTAGTTGCTTAAAGAAGTTCTCCAAGCTAAAACTTTTAACCCCCGCTGTGCCCGGGCTGTAAAACTATACAAAATAAACTTTCACTTACCTGCCTACGATCCCCCGTTGTTCCGATATCGCCGTCCTGTTCTCCGGTCCCGGTCTCTTCCACTTCCTGCGGGTCGGTGACTCACAGTGCGCTCAGCCTATCAGCGGCCGCGACGGGACATTGCTGCGGCCGCTGATAGGCTGAGCGCACTGTGAGTCACCGACCCGCAGGAAGTGGAACAGACCGGGACCGGAGAACGGGACGGCGATATCGGAACAACGGGGATCGTAGGCAGGTAAGTGAAAGTTTATTTTGTATAGTTTTACAGCACGGGCACAGCGGGGGTTAAAAGTTTTAGCTTGGAGAACTCCTTTAACACTGCATACAATAAACAATTCCCAAGTGTATTTTTTTTCCATTAACCTCACTGGCGGTCTGATTATGTCAGAATTTTTGAATATCAAAGCAGTACATTGTTTTGCATGAAAATGTTTTGTTTTATATTGTAGGCCTGTAATTCTTAGGAATAACTCACTGTCCAAACAATAGTCTATTATACATCCTGGGTATGATAAAGTTTGAAACACAAAATCATACATTTATAATATAATAAATATTTATAAAAAATTATAATAATCCATTTTATTCAATAATGTAATCAAACCAAAAACACAGAATTTTGTCCAAACAAGGGTGCACTATTACTAGTCACTGTATTACTAGACACTGCATATTGGTTTAGTAAACATCCCAGGTATAAAACAATTTGAAACATGGGACTGCACAAAGTCTGTTGTCACAATCAGAACAGTGGAACCTGGTTTCCTTTCGGCATTTCTTTCCACTGTCCTCTGGCTTCGTGCAACAAACTATGCACATCCTTGTAGGTGCTGACCTTTTCTTGGTTGGTGGGATGTAGTCCATTAAGTGACGACCAGTCAGGTGTTCCGGGTTGACAACGCCAACAGCACAACGTCCATCTCTAGTCACAGCCATTGATGGTGATTGGTGGTTCACAAAGATTAGTTTGGCAACTTTCCAAATTAAGTCAGAATGAATCGCAGGCTTGTCACTCTTTTTTTTTGCAGAATATAGGCATTCCACAAGCATTGCTCAAGAACAGGGCTCAAAATTTCAAGTCCTGAGCTACTAGCCAGGCCTCAAGAGTTACTCGCCACCAGTTGCCCCACCTAATTCATACACTGCCCTGCGCCTAATTGCACCTGTAACAAAGTGGGACAGGGCACTGGGGGCAGACCAGAGGGACAGGGCACTGGGGGCAGACCAGAGGGACAGGGCACTGGGAGCAGACCAGAGGGACAGGGCATTGGGAGCAGACCAGAGGGACAGGGCACTGGGGGAAGACCAGAGGGACAGGGCACTGGGGGCAGACCAGAGGGACATGGCACTAGAACTGGGTCTCTTCCCCATTCTCTTGCTGTCTCCTCTGCAACTCCCATCCATCCTCTCTCTCTCTCTCTCCCATTCATCTCATCATCAGGAGCCTGTGTGTGCGGCTCCACACTTGCATGTCCCCACTTCCCCCTTTTATTCAGGCTGGCAAAGAGGAGAGGAGCTGCAGCACAGCGGGAGGGAGAACAATCCAGCGCTGAGATCCACACAACTGCAGTCATTGACACCATAGCACAGCACACACTGACACCGCATAGCACACATTGAGACCAGTCTGTTCACAGTGCTCAGGCTGAACTGTTGGACACTTACATAGAGCACAAGGAGAAAAAAACTGCACAAACTGGAAGGCTGCCGCTCTCATGTCAGGGCAACTTTCAATGAGCGCTGCACCAGAGTGGTAATTTTCACAATCCTCCACCTCACTCATTACTTTCTGCTCTCCAGCTACATTGGACGGGGCCTGGAGGGAGGGGGCAGGCTCAGTGAGGTCATACTGTTAGGTCCCATGGCTTAATGAGAATTGTAAGGAGAGTACCTGTGTACTGCTCTGCCTGTGCGTGGCTCACCTTTCCTCTTCGGCCGCCAATCTCATCAGGACTCTAAGTGTAGGCACAGATTGCAGGGAGATTGCTCATGCAGCCCTGCCATCACTCGCCCCCAGCTTAAATCCACTTGCCAAATGCTAGTAGGCGAGTGGAAATTTTGAGGGCTGCTCAAGAAGATGCCTGAAGATCTTCTTGTAGTACTTATTTTGCTTTTTCCTCATTGCTGCGTAGAATGTCATTGCATGGTTGTACTCATTAGGCACACATCTTCCTTGTCACGCCATTGCAAAACCATCGTTTTTCCTTTCTGCCAGGCAACCATTTCTCCAGTCTTCAGCATCTTATTGCCAAACATTGGCAGCATGTCGCGCCGGTTAGCCCTAACAGTTCCATAGGCATCTGTTTTTGTTTTGCAGAAGAATCTCATAAAATTCAGGAAACTCATAAAATTCAGTTATTGCGCAATAGCTTTTGATTTAGCAACGGCTTAATGAGTGAAAGTACGGAAGATTTTGCCATTCCATAGTTTCTGTATTTTGGATTGAATTTTGTACCTTTTCCAGTTTATATGACTGAATTCCAAATGTAGCCAGTTGACGATTCGCATAGCATGTAGGATTTTATGCCAAATCGTGCTCTGTATTGTACCCAGCTGTGCCTTCCCTTGTAGGCCATTAGACTTTCATCTATGCTGATATCTCTTTCTGGCACATAGCTATGTTGGAAATTTTAGAATCATTTGAAATACTTCCCAAATTTTCTTTGGTTTTGGTGCAGGATGAGTAGTTTCATCAAATGCTTCATTGTTTTCAAAGTGTAAATATTTGCTGATCAGGGAAAATCTGTACTCTGACATGACCGTGCATGTTAATATCATTATACTGGCACAAAGAGGACATGTTGCCTCTGCATGGCACTAATGAAGCTTAACCACTTACCCCCCGGACCATATTGCTGCCCAAAGACCAGAGTACTTTTTGCGATTCGGGACTGCGTCGCTTTAACAGACAATTGCGCGGTCGTGCGACGTGGCTCCCAAACAAAATTGGCGTCCTTTTTTTCCCACAAATAGAGCTTTCTTTTGGTGGTATTTGATCACCTCTGCGTTTTTTATTTTTTGCGCTATAAGCAAAAATAGAACGACAATTTTGAAAAAAATGAATATTTTTTACTTTTTGCTGTAATAAATATCCCCCAAAAATATATAAAAAAACATTTTTTTTCCTCAGTTTAGGCCGATACGTATTCTTCTACATATTTTTCGTAAAAAAAAATCGCAATAAGCGTTTATTGATTGGTTTGCGCAAAAGTTATAGCGTTTACAAAATAGGGGGTATTTTTATGGCATTTTTATTAATATTTTTTTTACTAGTAATGGCGGCGATCAGCGATTTTTTTTTTCGGTATTGCGACATTATGGCGGACACTTCGGACATTTTTGACACATTTTTGGGACCATTGGCATTTTTATAGCGATCAGTGCTATAAAAATGCATTAGATTACTATAAAAATGCCACTGGCAGTGAAGGGGTTAACACTAGGGGGCGGGGAAGGGGTTAAGTATGCCTGGGTGTGTTCTTACTGTGGGGGGGGGGGTGGCCTCACTAGGGGAAACACTGATCCTCGGTTCATACATTGTATGAACCGAAGAAAAGCATTTCCCCTGCTGACAGGAACGAGAGCTGTGTGTTTACACACACAGCTCCCG
The DNA here is from genome assembly GCF_905171775.1 of Rana temporaria. Lineage (NCBI taxonomy): Eukaryota > Metazoa > Chordata > Amphibia > Anura > Ranidae > Rana > Rana temporaria. Next base: position 409,507,709 of record NC_053492.1, read on the forward strand.
TTCCCCGCTCTGTACCGAGCGATCGCGTGTGCCCGGCGGCGATCGCGCCCGCCGGGCACACGCACGGGAGTCGGGGGCGAGCGGGGGGCGCGCGCGCGCGCGCCTCCGGCGGCGCGCGTGCGCCCCTAGTGGCGGCTAAAAGGCAGGACGTCATAATACGTGATCTCGCCTAGGAGAGCCACCTTGTGGACGTATTATGACGGTGCGGCGACGGCAAGTGGTTAATAGAAGAGTATGTTAAAATTTAAAATAATGTCAAAAAAATTAAGGGGCCTCCAGCACACATGCATAAATACAAATGGCCAATATTAAACTGACAATTTTTGGCCTTATATAACACTTTTAAATATTTCAAAATTATACAGTATCTCACAAAAGTGAGTACACCCCTCACATTTTTGTAAATATTTTATTATTTATTTTCATGTGACAACACTGAAGAAATTACACTTTGGTACAATGTAAAGTACCAAAGTACCACATTCGACACACAGCCATTAATGTCTAAACCGCTGGCAACAAAAGTGAGTACACCCCTAAGTGAAAATCTCCAAATTGGGTCCAATTAGCCATTTTCCCTCCCCGATGTCATGTGACTCATTAGTGTTACAAGGTCTCAGGTGTGAATGGGGAACAGGTGTGTTAAATTTGGTGTTATCACTCTCACTCTATCATACTGGTCACTGGAAGTTCAATATGGCACCTCATTGCAAAGAACTCTGAGGATCTGAAAAAATAATTGTTGCTCTACATAAAGATGGCATAGGCTATAAGAAGATTGCCAATAATCTGAAACTGAGCTGCAGCACGGTGGCCAAGACCATACAGTGGTTTAACAGGACAGGTTCCACACAGAACAGGCCTCACCGTGGTCGATCAAAGAAGTTCAGTGCACATGCTCAGTGTCATATCCAGAGGTTGTCTTTGGGAAATAGACATATAAATGCTGCCAGCATTGCTGCAGAAGTTGAAGGGGTTGGGGGGTCAGGCTGTCAGTGCTCAGACCATATGCCACACACTGCATCAAATTGGTGTGCATGGCTGTCGTCCCAGAAGGAAGCCTCTTTTTAAAGATGATGCACAAGAAAGCCCACAAACAGTTTGCAGAAGACAGGCAGACTAAGGACATGGATTACTGGAACCATGTCCTGTGGTCTTATGAGACCAAGATAAACATATTTGGTTCAGATGGTGTCAAACTTGTGTGGCGGCAACCAGGTGAGGAGTACAAAGACAAGTGTGTCTTGCCTACAGTCAAGCATGGTGGTGGGAGTGTCATGGTCTAGGGCTGCATGAGTGCTGCCGGCACTGGGGAGCTACAGTTCATTGAGGGAACCATGAAGGCCAAAAGGTACTGTGACATAATGAAGCAGAGCATGATCCCCTCCCTTCAGAGACTGGGCCGCAGGTCAGTATTCCAACATGATAATGACCCCAAACACACCTCCAAGACGACCACTGCCTTGCTAAAGAAGCTGAGGGTAAAGGTGATGGACTGGCTAAGCAGGTCTTCAGACCATCAGACCTAAACTCTATTGAGCATCTGTGGGGCACCCTTAAACGGAAGGTAAATGAGCGCAAGGTCTCTAACATCCACCAGCTCCGTAATCTCGTCATGGAGGAGTGGAGGAGGACTTCAGTGGCAACCTGCGAGCAGGGCAGGACTTAGGGTGGTGGCGGCCCCTGGGCTTAGTTGAAAGGGTTCGATCCGCCGACCGACCTATTGAAGTTGTTGAGCGGGGGTGGGCAGCCGACGGACTTCTTACCTCTTCCCAGGGCCGCCTTCAGTAATTTTGGGGCACCTTACACAGCTGCAGTGAAGGGGCCCCCTGGAACATCAAAGTTGTTGAGCGGGGGGGGGGGGGCTGGGGGCTGCCGAGAATTACATCCATCCACAAGTTGTTGAGCGTGGGGGGACCATAATTGTGCGATTGCCACGAAATTGCGGGAGGGGGTTGCCGCGAGTGCCGCGAACATGGGGGTTGCATGTATCAGCACAGGGCCCCCTATTGGGCGGGGCCCATGGGCTTGAGCCCAGTCAAGCCCAATGGTAAGTCCGGCCCTGCCTATGAGGCTCTGGTGAACTCCATGCCCAAGAGGGTTAAGGCAGTGCTGGGAAATAATGGAGGCCACACAAAATATTGACACTTTGTGCCCAATTTGGACATTTTCACTTAGGGGTGTACTCACTTTTGATGATGGCGGTTTAGACATTAATGGCTGTGTGTTGAGGTATTTTGAGGGGACAGCAAATTTACACTGTTATACAAGCTGTACACTCACTACTTTACATTGTAGCAAAGTGTAATTTCTTTAGTGTTGTCGCATGAAAAGATATAATAAAATATTTACAAAATTGTGATGGGTGTGCTCACTTTTGTGAGATACTGTATGTATTGGTCTTTTTTGTAAATGTTGATTGTGGCTTTGCTTCCTCTTCTAAAGCCTCCCAAATTGCCAATAGAATATTTTGGAAAGCAGGAGGGACACAGTTTCTATATGAAGTCCGCTATATCTGTTTGGATCTACTGAAGATAAACTTGGTTTCTGCTTGCTTTCATCATATGCTCAGTTGGAATTTCCCATTTCTATTTGTTGCATACTTTAAATTAGGTCCTTGGTCTACCCGAGTAGCATATTTGCATCCACAGCACATTTCTAGTACAGGTTTGGTTATTTAAAGGGTTGTGAAACCACAAATGATAAGGTGAAGTGCTCTGAATAAATACATACAAATATCCACAATGCATTAATATATCTAAAAAAATAGTGTAATATATATATAAATATATATGCCTTGTGCTCATATATCCTCTTTGAAAGTCCAAGTGTCCACTTTTTAAACCAAATCCCATATGCTGCTAAAGGTAACGTGTCATGAACAACCAAAATTTTCCTGGCTTTTCACACATTTTCACCATTAGTGTGCCCACCACCAGAACCCCCTATGGGTGTCTTCTTGCCTTATTGTATAGATCCCAACGATCACATAAGGGTCAGAAATGATTCTTACCTTATTGTATAGACCCCAGTGATCACATAAAGGTCAAAAAAGCTTTGCACATAAATAGATTCCAGCAAGGTTCCCGGTTCTCTAGACCAGTGGTCTCTAAACTTTCTAAACAAAGGGCCGGACTACTGTCCTCCAGACTTTAAGGGGGCTGGACTTTGGCCATCAGGAGTACACAATTCCCTATCATTGGTGTCATTGGACCCCATCATTGGTGTCATAGGGAGAAATTCTGCCCCATCACTGGGAGGAAATCTGCCCCATCATTAGTGTCATTGGGAGGAATGCTGCCCCATCATTAGTGTCATTGGGAGGAATTTTGCCCTTGGTGTCATTGGGAGGAATTACGCCCGATCATTGGGAGGAATTCTGCCCCATCATTGGTGTAATTGGGAGGAATTCTGCCCCATCATTGGGAAGAATTCTGCCCCATCATTAGTGTCATTGGGAGGAATGCTGCCCCATCATTAGTGTCATTGGGAGGAATTTTGCCCTTCATTGGTGCCAATGAATAAAAAAGCACCCCAAGGGCAGGATAAAATCAAGCAAAGGGCCACATCTGGCCCCCGGGCCGCAGTTTGGAGACCACTGCTCTAGACTCTACTTCACTCCTCAAGCGAGTATATTTATGTAAGAGCATTAAGGAAAAGGACAAATAGTGTAGATTGCTAAAATAATGTTTATTTATAAAGCATGAGATCCACTCACATATAGATCAATAGAAATCGCATTAAAACAAAATCGGGTGTTCCATACACCAAACTCCAGCAAAATGGCTTCCAGGTCCCATCTGACGCACTTCGTTAATCCAGGCTTTCTCAAAGGCCTTGAAGTTAAGGGGCATTTGTCAATAAAAACAGCTCTGACTAAAGTTGAATAATGCCCTTTCTATAGGTGTAGACCATTTATGTACCTCCAGAAGCCTGACTGGAATACTCCCAGGATGTTTCTAGGACAATGCTAAGGGAAGCCTAGTTGCTACTGCTCACCTCCACCGTCAAAGGAGTAAGCTCTGAAATGCCGAGTTTAGGGCTACTGCATCAGGGGAGAGAAAGAAAATGTGAGGGGGTTTGAGTCAGAGAAAAAGCTCACTCCTGTGATGGTGGAGGTGAGCAGGAATGACTAGGTCTCGTTTAGCAACATTCTAGCAATGTCCTGGGAGTTCACTTGTCAGTTCTCTTTTGCCGTAGAGGAGCCTTGGTGCATATATTTACTTTCTTGCTAAGCCTCAGCAACTTTTTTTCTGTTTTTATATATTTCTTGAGAAACAATTTTCCATTACAAAATCCTACACACATATCATGTTTTGTTTGCTCAATAAAAGTTACCAGTGTTTTTACTGGCATTTGCATCAGAAAGGGTCTTTATTTGAAATCCTTTGGCACATCATGGAAAGATGCCCATACTGGTACTCTGCTTCCTTTCACAAAATGACATTTCTGTGAACAATTCTCTTTAAATGGAAAAACAGATATTTTTACATGACTGCATCTCTACTTAGGTTTTAAAAATTGTCTCCAGCAATTGTAACACAATACTTGGTATTTATGGAGTGCTCAGTTTGTATGGATTAAGGACTTATATTTTTAAAGAACACTTTTGTCAAGCGCCTTGAGGCGATTAAGTTCGCATTTGTTGCGCTATACAAGTTACTCACTCACTCACTCACTCACATACATTTTTGGAATAAGTAGTCTTTTCCCTGAAATGAAGCACTGCTATTGTGCTTATTTAGTAGGTTAGTTTTGTTTCTATTACATTGGATGTTGAGAAAGTTCAAAAGATTTTTTGTTGTATTTTGGTTATGATTACTATTTTTATATTTTTAAAAGTCTTTGACCCCTCTCACACCAGCGGACCGATCGAACCACCCATTGTTCTCTATGGGGCGGCGGATGTCGGTGGACACCAGCAGGGCATCCGATCCGAAAAAATCTGCAAAAGACAGACGTATAGCAAAACATTCGCCCTCCGTTCTGTGCATCGGATAAGATTAAAATCGGATGTTAACTGTGTATTAGCAGTCCGTTTCCATCCGACTGCCCCATAGAGGAGAGGGCTGTGCCTGATCTGCATAGCGGAGCGCACACGGACGTGTCATCTGCATGCTCAGCAGGGATGAGCGGAGAGAGCCCCCGCTGAGCAGACGGATCCTCTTGGATGGATCTGCTTCATATGAAAGGGGCCTTTTATGTTTTTCTCAGTAATCATTATTTTAGCTCCATGAAAAATGACTCAGTGTTGTGATTTGCAAATCTTGACAGAACACGTCAAAGAACAAAAACTTGTTGAATATTTGTTTATATTGACTATTACAAATTAACATTTGCAATGAGTGAAATTGAGAGTTTTAATTTCCCCAAAGTTGTTTAAAAAATCTGGAGATTTCACCAAAGTCTCACCATTTGAAGGCAACAGGGAAAACAAAATTAAGTTCGTTTTTGTTGTCTATTAAGCGCTCATGAGGGTTATAGAAGCTAATGTCATCTATGTTAGATCACTGTTTTTTGTTTGCTGAAAAAAAAAAGCGAAAAAGAAAAAAAATTGACAAATACTCACAAAAAGGGAAAACAAATAAAAAGAACACCATATTAAATCAGCTAAACAACCATACATGCAACAGAAACACGCTTTTTATATAAATATTATTTATATTTTTTTAAATATGGAAAAATGGTAGATCTTTTTTTCCCAGATTCTGCTTCAGTAAAATTTTGCCAATGGCAAAATCAGTTTCTTCAAAATTGCTTAGCTCTCCACCAATAAACAGTAAAAAAAAAAAATTTGCATTTGGTAAATTAAAAAAAATGGTCCCGGTCAGGCGTAGGGCGCGGGGACGTGTGCGGGGGACGGACCTGAAGGACCGTTGCCTTCCACCGCGCTGCCGACCCGTTCAGACCGGGTGAACGGGCCCCCTACGGCAATGTCTTCTGCACATGCGCTGATGTGTTCAGTGAATGCGCACTCTAGAAGGGGCACACTGTGCTGTTTCTAGCTGGGTCATGCCGTGACGTCACATGACTTCGGCCAGTCACGGAGCCAGAGTTCGCAGCCTCGGAAAGGAAGAGGGGTGAAGAATGGACACTTCCTACAACAGGGGACAGCGGTGACATTGCAGGCTTCGGTTTCATGTAAGTGACACATAATGGGCTACTATGCGATGCATAGTAGCCCATTATGCTTTACCTTTGCAGGGAAACATAGAGGAAGTAAAACCTATCCTCTTTAAATTCTTTGTGTCACGCTGCATAGAACACTTTACTTCCCATGTTGTTTATTGAATAAGCCAATTAATGTATTGGTTTGAGAAAACCTATAACAATAGATGGTACTTATCACAACCTAGGTTACTATTTAAAGTGGTTGTAAATCCTAAAGGTTTTTTACCTTAATGCATTCTATGTATTAGGATGAAAAACCTTCTGTGCTGCAGCTTTTCCCAGACCCCCCTTTTTCTTATCTAGCCTGATCTGATTCAGCGTCATGCACGAGTGCAGCCGTTCCAGCCACTGTCTCTCTCCTCATTGGACAGATTGATATCAGCAGAAGCCATTGGCTCCCGCTGCTGTCAATCAAATCCAGTAAGATGGGAGTGGGTGGTTGGGCTGAGTCCTGCCGTCTGTGTCAATGGACGCAGCAGCTGGACTTGGGAGCGAACCCATACGGGTGCCCCCATGAAAGCGGCTTTCCTTGGGAGCACTCGATGAAGAAGAGGGGCCTTGAGCGCCGGCGGGGAACCCCAGAAGAAAAGAATCGAGGCTGCTCTGTGCAAAACGTTTGTAAGTATAGGCATTTTTGTTATTTAAAAAAAAAACAAGGGTTTACAACCAGTTTAATGTTGGAAGAAGTCATTGCCTATTTTCCACAAGCAGTGATAGTTACAGATCAGTCAGCCTCAGATCTGGACATCTTTTAAAAATCTCCGGTGCTAGAATGGACTCTGGGCTTTGATTCTTTGCTTATTTCTCTAGTGTGCTATTTGGTTATTGCATAAAGCGCCCCCTTTCCTCCTAGAGTTCCCCGACCAACACTCTTTGTTCCTCTTCTCCTGCATGTGCCCCCATAGCAAGCCATGTGCTCTGCTGGCACACATGTGGGGTGCGCTTCCAAACCAGGCTTCAGTTAGGTCCATATATATTTGGACACAGGCACATTTTTCATACTTTTGGCTCTGTATGCCATCAGAATAAAATAAAAATTAAACAATCCAAATTAACTTAAAGTGCAGACTTTCATCTTTAATTCAAGGCGTTGAACATAAATTAGCAAGTACAAATTTTAGGATTTGCTCCCATTTTTATACACAGCCCCCCTATTTTAAGGGGATCAAATGCAATTGGACAAATTAATATAATCATAAATGAAATGTTAATTTTTTATATTTTGTTGAGAATCCTTTACTGGCAATAACTGCCTAAAGTTTGAAACCCATGGACATTACCAAAGACTGGGTTTCCACCTTTCTGATGCTTTGCCAGGCTCTAACTGCAGTTATCTTCAGTTGTTCTTTGTTTGTGGGTCTTTCTGCCTTCAGTTTTGCCTTTAGCAAGTGAAATGCATGCTCAGTTGGGTTGAGATCAGATGATTGACTCGGCCATTGCAGAATATTTCACTTCTTTATCTTCAAAAGCTTCTGGGTTGCTTTTGCAGTGTGTTTGGATCATTGTCCATCTGTACTATGAAGCGCCTTCCACTCAACTTTGCTGCATTTGGCTGAATCTGGGCTGACAGTATATCTCTAATCACTGCAGAATTAATCTGGCTGCTTCTGTCTCATCATCAATAAACTCCAATGACCCAGTGCCACTGGAAGCCATACATGCCCGTGCCATCATACTGCCTTCACCATGTTTTATGACGTTGATGACATTGTGTGCTTTGGATCATGAGCTGTTCCAAGCCTTCCCCACACTTTTTTTTCTTCTTGTCATTCTGGTACAGATTAATCTTTGTTTCATCCATCCAATGAATGCTGTTCCAGAACTGGTCTGGCTTATTTAGATGTTTTTTGGCAAAGTCCAATCTGGCTTTTTTATTCTTCAGGCTTATTAATGGTTTGCGCCTTGTGGTGAACCCTCTGGGGTAGATCCACATACAACGGCACATTATTGCGCCGGGCGTAGCGTATCTAAGATACACTACGCCGCTGTAACTTACTTTTTTTTGGTTTGAATCCTCAACGAATTTGCGCCGTAAGTTACGGCGGCGTAGTGTATCTGTTGCGGCGTAAGCGCGCGGAATTCAAATGGAAGTGTTGGGGGCGTGTTTTATGTAAATACGTCGTGACCCGACGTAAAAAACGTTTTTTTTAACTGCACATGCGCCGTCCCTGGGTGTATCCCAGTGCGCATGTTTGAAATTAAACCGGAACCTGCCAATGCTTACAACGGTGACGTCATCCTACGCAAATTCCTATTCGCGAATGACTTACGCAAACGACGTAAAAAATTTAAAATTGTACGCAGGAACGACGGCCATACTTAACATTGAGTACGCCTCAGTATAGCAGCTTTAACTATACGCCGGGAAAAGCCGAACGCAGACGACGTTAATAAATGCGCCGGGCCGACGTACATTCGTGGATCGCCGCAACTAGCTAATTTGCATACTTAACGCGGATTTCGACGGGAACGTCACCCAGCGGCCGCCGAAAAATTGCAGCTTAGATCCGACGGCGTACGAAGACGTACGCCTGTCGGATCGATCCCAGATGCCGTCGTATCTTGTTTTGAGGATTCAAAACAAAGATACGACGCGGGAAATTTAAAATTATGCCCGCGTATCAGTAGATACGCCGGCGTAATCCTTTTGTGGATCTGCCCCTCTACTTCTTGTGAAGTATTTTCTTGACTTGTAGACTTTGACAATGATATGCCCTCCTCCTGGAGAGTGTCTTTCACTTGTCCTGATGTTGTGAATGGATTTTTCTTTACCATAGAGAGGATCCTGCGATCATTCACCACTGTTGTCTTCTGTGGAAATACAGGTCTTTTTATGTTGTTGAACTCACCAGTGCGTTTTTCTCTCCTTTAAAATGTACTGTTGATTTGGTCACTCCTAATGTTGCTGCTATTTTTCTGATGGATTTGTTGGAAGTCAGCAGAGCTTCCCTTTGTTGTCTAAGCTCTGGAGAAACTGCACTTGCAATGTGCACAGTCTATTTGCCTTTAGTAAATCAGCCCCAGTAAATGTCATTCAGTTAGGACTTATGTTTTAGTTTCTGATAGGACTGCTGCATTAAAAAATGATCATTTCCTGCATTTGCAATGCTTCCAGGGCCACTCTTAACAGCTGTGAAAAAAAACTTGAATAATATTGTACTGTAATTTTATGTTATATCATTTTAATAATTTTGACAGGAACACTTTTTTGACCCACTATAAAGGATTATACACCTTTTTTCAAGACGATATGACCCCATGTCCAGCGAAGGAAGCTATGCAGAGGACACAGCTGACAACGGCTGTGAAATTATTGGGATGTGACTTCACCCATAGAGTTACTATGGGGCTTCCTTTGTCGTCTGTGTCCTCTGCACACACCTACATAGTGAAGCCTGCCCAGTAATGAGCAGATTTTGTCAGAAAAGAAGTAGCTATTCCAGCTTCTTGATTGAAATACTCAGACTAATTCGTTTTTTTTTTTTTCTTTATTTTTTCCCCAGAAAAAATCCAGTTCACTTTCAGGAGTTCAGTCATCCCGGAGACGGTGATTATCGCGACAGTGGGAGTCAGGAAGATGACGATGATGACCGGCCAGAGTGTCCCTATGGTACTGATTGTTACAGGTAAGAATAAAGCTCCAGCACATTTTATATAATGTGATAGAATAATGCCTTATTACTTGCTCATTTTTTTCTGAATCTGGCAATAGGGCTGATTGCAATCTTTGAATCTTCATCTTATGTCACAGGATGTAAGGGGGTATGGTGCAATAAACTGGTATTGTTCTTGAGTATGTAATGCCAGTACTATTTTATGTCTTATGTAGTGCCTTTTGTTGGAAACAAAGGCTGTTATATACCGTAATCAATTTTTTCCTATAATAGTGCCTCCTTTACTCCTTTACATAACCAATTGCATCTAAACATGTCATGCAGAGAATACTTTTTTTGACTCCCAAAATAAATTACAGAATAAGCTACACTGAAATTACCTGATGTGTTTTAACTATTCCATTCAGTACATTAAAGCTTTAGTTGTTTAGTTCTCTTAAAGGGAAACTATAATGGTTTGGGTGTCAGTTTTTACCAGAACAGTATGTGATGGCTAAACAGACCACATAGGAACCTCGGGACTCCCAGAAATGATTACTCCGGTTCCTGTTTTTTTTTTATATGAAAAAAAGTATATCTATAAGGTGGAATTGGATCCCCCAATCTTTCATTTTGGATGTCAATAGAACCTTACCTACAGTATGTACAAAATAACATATTCCGCTATAGGGGCTGTCCTAAGAAATGCAAGATAAAATTCAGTCAGGATGGATGTCAACAGTATCGGAGGATAGAGAGCCGGGGTCTCAAACTGGCAGCCCTCCAGCTGTTGCGAAACTACAAGTCCCATGAGGCATGCAAGGCTGACAGTTACAAGCATGATGGGACTTGTAGTTTCACAACAGCTGGAGGGCCGCCAGTTAATTTAATAATTTTCACTGCAATACCACCTTTATTGTTTAATACCAACTCTTCTGAAAAGTTAGCTAAACTAAAGAATAGACTCACCTCCCCCAAGTATGTTGTCCCCCACAGCTGCCACCTCAACCGCAGCGTTATTCTTTAAACGTTATGCCTCTATTGCTTGATATAGATCAAATTTTGTAATCCCGGTTACCTTATAGCTTCTCTTCCAAGCCTCTTGCAAGTTCACCACTTTTCTCTTTAATACTGACTCTTCTGACAGGTTTCTTATTTTATTTTTATTTTTTTTGAAAATAGTTTTTATTGAATGTTGCCAAAATACAATTTTACAAACATACAATGCATAAATTGAGTTTGTTCAGATAATAGGTTGTACAGGAAATGATTACACGAACTTTAAAAAACAACAGTTGATGAACATATCCCTGTAGAGTAGCTGCACATGTAGGGACACTATGGGCCAGATCCACGTAGCGCCGCACATTTTTACGTCCGGCATAGCGTATCTCAGATACACTACGCCGCTGTAACTTACAGCGTATTTCCCGTATCCACAAAGAATTTGAGCCGTAAGTTACGGCGGCGTAGTGTAAATGTGTTGGCGTAAGGGCGCGCAATTCAAATCACTAAGTTGTGGGCGTGTTTTATGTTAATACGTCTTGACCCAACGTAAATGACGTTTTTTCTGAACGGCGCATGCGCTGTCCGTGGGGGTATCCCAGTGTGCATGCTCCAAATTAACCCGCAACAAGCCAATGCGTTCGACGTGAACGTAATTCTACTTAAAGCCCTATTCGCGAATGTTTTACGCAAACGACGGAAAATTCGACGCTGGCCCGACGTCCATACTTAACATTGGCTACGCCTCATATAGCAGGGGTAACTTTACGCCGAAAAAAGCCTTACGGAAACGATGTAAAAAAATGCGCCGACCGGACGTACGTTTGTGGATTGGGGTATCTAGCTAATTTGCATACTCGACGCGGAAATCGACGGAAGCGCCACCTAGCGGCCAGCGTAAATATGCACCTTAGATCCGACGGCGTACTAAGACGTACGCCAGTCGAATCTAGCCCAGCTTCAGGCGTATCTTGTTTTGTGGATACAAAACAAAGATACGCCGGAGCAACCTAGAAGTTACGTGGCGTATCAATAGATACGCCGTTGTAACTTCTTTGTGGATCTGGCCCTATGAGTGGTCACTCCTCCTATATGGGGTCACTGCCATAGCCAAAACATATATGCAAAAAACTGGATGCTATCATAGAGGGAACCCCAAGAGTGAGAGGGACCCAGAAGATATAAGGGGCTACTGTAGGTAGTGATGGACAAGACTCAAATTTTAGTGAAAAAAATATGAAAAATAATTTATTAAGTTAAGTATCCCTACAATATTAAAATAACAGCTATATGCTAATATAAGCCAAATACCAAAGCACTGGCTCAGAATGCCAAACAGAGTTGTACCAGTAACCTGTGTTTACTATGTGCTTATCAACAAATAACACCCAACAGGACAATAACTAACATATAACAACAATACAAAGACAGTTCCGGACCCTTAAATACCCGCATTTGTTGGGGTCCCCATCGGAAATCTTCTGTGTAAATTTTTTTTTTTTAAATTAAATAATCTTAATGAGATAATTAAGGGAACAAACCAACAGATGCGTCCCCGCGGGGGGTGGGGGAGATGGCGGTATTGAAATGAAATAGTATAAAAACTATTGTCGGTGGCTATAGGGCTATAAAGGGACCCACATCGATAGTGTAAACATGCTGTGGTGGAATGTCCTTTTGGTAGATGTGTGGATGAATTCCAATGGTTGCTGAGCGTGGTGTTTAATTAGTGGAAAAGTCACTAGTGATAGTCGTCTTCCCAAATGGGAATTGATGAGGTGACTCAGTAAAGACACTGGGCCGGATTCAAGAAGCAATTGCGCCTGTGTAACCATAGGTTACACAGCGCAATTGCTTACTTGCCCCGGCGTAACGAGTGCTCCTGATTCAGGAACCTCGTTACGCCGACTGCAGCCTAAGATCTGCGCGGCATAAGGCTCTTATGCCCACATATCTTAGGCTGCATTCTTGCGGAGGACGCTAGGTGGCGTTCACGTTGTGCTCAGTGTATAGTATGCAAATTGCGTACTAACACCGATTCACAACGTTGCGCGAGCCCTGCGTACGCAATTTACATCGTTTACGTATGGCGGTTTTCGCACAAGGCTGCCCCTGCTATTAGAATTTTAATTTTACGTCGTTTGCGTAAGTGAATCGTGAATGGCGCTGGACGCCATTCACGTTCACTTTGAAGCAAATGACGTCCTTGCGACGTCATTTGCCGCAATGCACGTCGGGAAAGTTTCCCGACGGAGCATGCGCTCTACGATCGGCGCGGGAACGCGCCTAATTTAAATGATTCTCGCCCCCTACGGGATCATTTAAATTGCGTGCTCTAGCGCCGGGCATTTTGCCGGCGCGCCCGCGCAATTCACGGAGCTTCTGCTCCGTGAATCAAGGGCAGCGGAGCAAATTTGCGGGGGCGCAGTGCAAAAACGTTGCCCTGCGCCTCCGTAAATAATGCGCAAATCTCTTTGAATCCGGCCCACTATGTATACGGCTGCTGTAAGAGTTTACTGCTGACACTGATGGGCCATGCAGATGATGACAGTCTCTTATTCAGGCAAAATTGCCTGTGTAAAGTTGCTCAGAGCAGTGAATGTCGCTTAGCACAGGGCATGTATTGTAGCAAATAATTAATCAACAGCAATTGTATCATATCCACCTTACCGCTTCTGTAGTCATCAGTGAGGCTTTAGCTGGCTCATCCTCTGTGCATTGAGAGGGGCCCGCCTCAAACACTGGAATATACTGGACCTGTACGTGTGCCTGTGGGTAGTGGGTGGATAGATGCTGGATGGATGCTGTCCTTTAGGCCAAATAGCAGGTATAAGCCGTTCGCTTCTGCCGCAGAAACCTAGCCGATCTATGACTCTGCATGTCCCCCGCTTGTCTGAGGAATGGTGTGTAGCGTCCTGGAGCTATTTGTCAGACGTCACCGCACGCTGAGGACGAATCCTCGTTCTGCTACGCCGGCCGGCTGTATATGTTTTTAAGCTGTTATTGTCTACATGAATGTAAGTGCATCTGTTCATCTTTTTTATAAAATTTATTGCAGTAATACACTATGTGAGTCTCTCTTTGTTTATGGACTCTCTGCCACTTCATTGGTGACCCTCGAGGGTCATAACATCAAGGACGCTCTGGTTCCCCATGCTGGATTACATTTTTCCCCGCATTGTCTGATCCCCATTGGGATCATAGGCTCTGGTAAGGGTCAGTGTGTACGTTGGTGGTGGTTATCCCTCTAATTTCCACAACTGTTCGTTAACCAATCACTGGGTGATTCCTTCTGTGTTTTAATTGTTTTATCACGGATTTACACTATGTTAGTATTTTTTCTTTGGATGTTCCGTATCACTATTGGTGATTACTGAGGACCCCTTTAGGAGGCACGTTCCGGTTTAGCCATTGGATTGAGATACTTCCTGTATTATCTGATCCGTTAGGATCAGAGACTCTGGTAAGGGTCAGCATTTTTGTTTTGGTGGTGGCTTTCCACATTTTCATCTATTGCAGCTGTGTGACACCCCAACATTATATAGACTTTCGTATATATCAAAGACTTTGTTAGAAAGTTTTTTTTTCCTTTATTTTGGACAATTTATTTTTATTTGTTTTAGTTAGAACTTCTACCTTCAGATAAAGAAACTATACATGAATTTGCAGTTTCATCCAGTCAGAACAGAGTTTAGAAGATAATTACATTACAAATTGTTATATACAAAGATGGAGTTATACTTTAACCACCTGTGTTCTATTATAAATATTTAATCGTGCTCCTGGCCAAGTAATAAGGTCTCCTGTAGAGGGGCTCTTGCTGTTTACTTGAGTTTTGTCTGCTCCAAGCACCATTGAAACCACATTGATACTGTCTGAAGGATCCCTTTAAGTATATGAACTGTGCCCTTCCCATGCACACAAGCACGCTTGAATGGATGCTTGTCAAAAGACATGTCCACTTGCATCTGATTTTGTTCTCTGCTGGTGTATGAGTGTCTGCTGCCTATAACCTATATCAAGCACCATAAAAGGAGTTATGCTTTTGTTGCCTTTAGACAAAGTCTGAAGCATGGTGTACTTGGGCCTCAGCAAGTAGCTCCCTACATGAGCCCTAAGTGAATTTTTATAACTGTAAATTCACCATTCTGCCAATATTAATGCATACTGTAGTCTTAAAAACAGATAAAACGTCAAATCTAAAAATAAATTTACACGTTATTGGAACTGAAAGCCTTTTTAAGATACTTTATTATCTTTTTTTGGACTTAATTCATAAATAATATTAGCCCTAGTCAGCTCCTAGTGTTCTAGTCGGCCTACCATCAGCCATTAATAATTTGGCGCCAAGATTGTAACAAATCTTAAATGGCTTGATTAACTTCTACATAAGACTTCTACGTTCTAGCATTAAAATAATAAATAACGCCAAATGAAGAATGTGTTGCACAGTGATTTATTTTCCGATTATTACGTATTTATTTACACACTGATGTAGCATATATATTTTCAAGATATTTCCTTCATGTAGACATGGATCATATTTCTTTTCTGATACTTTGTATGGAGAAAATATTTCTAAGAAAGAAACTAGCTTTTTTTAAATAAATACCTTACTTGTAATATATAAGATTTAATTTGAAGAGAAAGAAAAATCTGGAGTATATGTTAAATGGTCTGCTAAATCTTGCCTACCACCATCGGCACTTTGGATCCTGGAGGTTCATTTTGGCAGTTCTTAATATTTATTTTTTCCATGCTAGTGTTTATGGATTTAGGCCCAGATTCACGTAGAGCGGCGCATTTTTAGATCGGTGTAACGCATGTCATTTAAGTTACGGCAGCTGAATTTTGTGGCATAAGTGCCGTATCCACAGAGTATTTGCGCCCAAATGTGCGCCAGCGTAACGTCAATTCCGAGGCGTAAGGCGGGGTAATTGAAAGTGGGAAGGAAGTGGGCGTGCTCCATTGAAATGAGCCGTGACCCCATGCAAATGAAGGGCCGGCCGTACTGCGCATGCGCGCACAAATCTGCACCTCACTGGGCATGCTCAGAACTTGGCCCGGCGCAATCAGTGAGATAGGAAATAGGCCAAGCTTACTTAGTGAGATACGCCCTGTGTATAAATAGCCCCACACAAACGCCCTTCCATTGCAAAAGTACATCCCTGTGTTCCCTTTCCTAAAGCAAGTTGCTTTTGCTCTATTGTTTGTTGGTGTTTGTTGGTTAGTGTAGTATTGTTAGATTAAAGATTTATTGTAATAGGAGGTTGTAGTAGCTGTGTGTTTTTTCTGAGTGTTTTTTCTGTTTCTTTTTTCTGTGTTTGTTTTTGATTTTGTATTAGCTGTCTGCTTGTGTTGTTTGATTTTGGTGTTTGTTTTTTGCTGTTTGATTTTTGGGTGTGTTTGTTCTGTGTCTTTTTGTGTTTGTTTGTTCTGTTTGTTTTTTGTGTGTGTTTGGTGTTGAGTGTTGGGTGAGATGGCACCAAAGAGACGAAAGTTGAACTTTTCTGTGCGTGAAAAGCAAATACTTGCCAGGGCCATCATCCGATTTGGGCGATATTTACATGGCCCTGAGAGCCAGGACACCCCCCCGGCCAGGAAGAAGGCGATCCTTCAGCAAATTACTGATGAGATCAATGCGGGGGGGGGAGACGAGGACCACCAGTGGGATAGCTAAGAAGATCAATGATCTCAGGATGGTCCGTGACAAGATGGCCAAGATAAATGCCCATGCCACGGGCACTGGCAGAGGACCACCATGCCCCGTCAGGCTGACTGAGGAGGAGTGGGCAGTGGCCCGGTGCTTCCACAGCCAACAAGTGGTGGGCCTGCCTGGCTTTGACTCCGAGGAGGCCGTGAGGACAGGTACGTTTTATTTTTCTATCTGGTGAGTAGCATGTGTGGGTGGGGGAAGGGAATATGTGCCAAGTGTGTGGATCCTCCAACCTGTGTATGTTTTGTGTCATCCACAGATGGCCAGGAGATTGCTCGGCCATCAGGCCAGTCTGCACCAACCCCCGGACAACAGACTGCAGAAGAGCCCCAAGAAGGGCAGGAGTCCTCAGGGGAGGGGAGTGGCCACACCTCACCTCATGAGGAGGTTGAGGGGGGGGAGGATGAGGTGGGGAGGATGGGGATGATCGGATGGACCTAGCCAGGGAAATCCTTTTGTCTTTGGATGTGGTTTCCCCTGAGGCTACCCTGAGGCTGGCAGCAGTCAGGCCTCCATCAGGGGTAGCCCCTCCCACTCCTTCCCCAACAGAGCTCCCCCCACAAGGGTCTCTCTCTCTCCCCTCCTTCCAGGCCACAAGCCTCAGCTGCAGGCAGGAAGGCTACCCAGAAGACCAGGGGGGTGGCCGAGTTCCTGCCGGCCAATCTGCGGAGGGACCAGGCCCGGCAGACCCAACATCTGGGTCAGGTCACCCGGACTTTGGCCCATATGGAGGACAGCCTGGGCTCAATTAAGGACTCGGTCAATGATGTGGGCACAAACTCCTTGGCGGTCATAACATGCATTTGTGACCTGCAGACCGCTACAGCAGGCGTGGCCCTGGAGGTGAGTGCCCTGACCCAGGCTGTCCACGCAAACACCCAGGCTGTCCAGGCCAATACGGCTGCCCTCACTGTGGGTCTGACCAGGATAGCCGTGGCCTTGGAGGGCAGGCCAGCAGGACAGTCACCAGGGGAGGCTCCTCCTTCCCCTGCTCCCCCCCATGAGTCTCCCCTGGTTGGCCGTGCCCGTGGCCGGCCCAGGCGTAGCTCGCGCCGCCACCGTTAATTTTGGTTGTACTTTTTATTTTTTATTTTTATTATTTTTTTAATTATACTGTGATTATGATTTGGTTTATGTGTGTGAATGATGTATGAATGTGGGGGTGACATTCCTGATGAAAAAAGGGTGTCACCCTCAGTTTTGGTGGATTAGGGATCCCCAGGACCAGGGAGAAGTGATCCCAGGTCCATGTGAATGGTGTATGAATGCACAGTAACATAATTGGAGCCGTGGCGTGGCGTTGCTGCTCCCTAGTACCGTGGGGGGCACTTAGGTCTAATCCAATTCGATGAGGATGTGATGTGTCTGTGCTAGGGACCACAGTGGGTGTGCATGCATGCATTCTCATTGTGCCATGATTAATGTGTGTGTTTACTGTGCAAAGATGCATTCTGCGAGGCGTCTCCTGGCTGCTGTTCCCTCAGAAGAGGGGGCATGGATGCCCCTGGCATGTTGGCATGCAGATTGTTGTCCTGCAAGTGTGTGTGCTCAGCTCTTCCTTAACGGTGTTGCTTTAGCTGACATTTACACGGCTGGTGTAAAATTAGGGCAGCTTTTATAAGGTGTAACTTTACACCGTGAAACTAGCAGATGCGCACAGGGTGTAGCCTACGCCGCACAAGCGTACTTTTGTGGATCGCCGTATCTCCCTCATTTGCATATTAGCATAGAAAATCAATGGTGTGTCTAGCCTATTTTGCGCTTCAAGATGCGCCGGTGTAATCGTTTTACGTCGGACGGAAAAATCTGGTTTTCAGGCGTATTTCGTTTTGAGGATATGGCGCAAAGATACGCGCGGTGCATTTTTTAATTACGCCGCGCATCTCTAGATACGTCGGCGTAAGTGCTTTGTGAATCTGGCCCTTAATGCCTGTGTGCTTCAGCCATTGCTCCTGGTTGTTGTTTTTTCTTTATCGAACCTTCTCTGGACATATTACCCTTTTACAATAAATTACATTCTGTCATTGAAACTGATGTCTGGATTGACTGTACATTTTGCACAACAATCTTCCAAAGTCACAATTTCGGAATAAGGTACCCCTCCGAGGGATAGTGGTCTGGTATTTTATGGATATGTTTCCTTTCCTGACAATATGGCAGCTTGGAGGCACTTTGTACACTGTTGGTGTACAGTGTACCCCAGCACTGTCAATTCCCATTTTTTCAGAAGGTGTGTTTGAAGTTTCAGGAAAAAACTTGTGTGCACTTTGCTATGAGTGACACAGTGAGTGGGTTGTTTGTATGTACTATGCATGGGCGTAAATGCACTGAAAAAAATGTCCGATTTGAAAGCACCTGGGTTATGTGATTTAAAAAATTTATATATAATTGCAGCTTTTTTAAATGTTTTGATAATCGGCATATAAAGCAACTCCGACAAGTACAGTTCTGTTAAATAGAATTACTTATTCTTCATCTGAAGCTGATGAAGATTTTTGTGCTGTCTTGATGTCTCACTGAAACTGTACAGCCATTAATGAGCATGGCAGATGAAGATTTACTTGGCACTTATCTGCCAAATCTGTTGGCTTTGAGATCCACTATACTTCCAGCTGTCTTGAAGCCAAATTGCAACCTTACCAATAGTTTCTTACAGTTATACAGGCTTTTCTCCTGTACTGAAAATTCTTAATTGCATAGAGAATCAAGCCCATTGAACTGTCATGAGACATGTCATAAACAAATCAAAAATGGTTTTAAAAAACAGTATTTTTTCCAACCCACTGCTTACATCAAGATGTTTGCCTTGTACACACGACCAGTTTTCCCGTCGGGAAAACTGCCATGGCGGCTTTTGGCCAGGAAAACTGGCCGTGTGTATGCTCCATGGCAGCTTTCCTGACAGGAAAACCGCTGGGAATCGCGGCAGGAAAAATGAGAATGTTCTCTTTTTTCCTGCCGGGATTCCCGGTGGTCCTTTTCCCGGCAGTTTCCCTATGAGAAACACTGCAGTGGAGCATACACACGGCCCAGGATTCCTGGCCAAAGCTCTCACCGCAGTTTTTTCCCAACAGGAAAACCTCCGGTGTGTAAACGGGGAAAAGTTCTCGGTGTTCTCCCCGGGATTCCCGGCGGACCTTTTACCACCAGGAATCCCGATCGTGTGTACAGGGCATTAGAACTCTTGAAAGGAGTATTGACGCAGGGTGCTGTGATGTTTTCAGGAATCAATGTACAGCGCCCCACCAGTCCCCCTGCGTGTCATGATCTGCACACATTGCATAGAATAGCACATGGACACAGTGATGACAATAATGAGTCTAACATAAGATGTAATGAAAATCTGTTAAAAAAAAGTAATTAGGGGCAGATTCACATACAATTGCATGGGCGCAGCGTATGTGAGATACGCTACGCCGCTGTAACTTACTTTTTGAAGCTTTGAATCCACAAAGAATTTGCGCCGTAAGTTACGGCGGCGAGTGTATCTCTCGCGGCGTAACGGCGCGTAATTCAAATCGGCGAGTAGGGGGCGTGTTTCATTTAAATGAAGCGCGTCTCCCGCGCCGAACGAACTGCGCATTTCCTAAATTTCCCGCCATGCAGTGCGCTAATGACGTCGCAAGGACATAATTTTTTGGTGACGTGGACGTTAATTACGGTCCAGCCGGATTCACGGACGACTTACGCAAACAAAATTAAATTTTTAAAATTATACGCGGGAACGACGGTCATACTTAACATTAAGTACGCCACCAAATAGCAGCTTTAAACTATATGCCGAAAAAAGCAGACTAGAGACGATGTAAAAAAATGCGCGGCCGCTCGTATTTTCGTGGATCGTCGGAATAGCTAAGTTGCATACTCGACGGGGAAAACAACGGGAACTCCACCCCAGCGGACGCCGAAGAATTGCATCTTAGATCCGAAGGCGTACGAAGACGTACGCCTGTCGATCTAACCCAGATGCCGTTGTATCTTGTTTTTGAGGGATTCAAAACAAAGATACGACTCGGGAAATTTGAAAGTACGCCGGCGTATCAGTACTCTCTTTGTGGATCTGCCCCTCTGTGTGTTAGTGAAGTAGGGACGAAGGAACAAGGGAAGGCAAAGTATAAGCTTTAAAAGTGCACTCACCGAAAATTTTAAATCATAATTTAAAAATGCATGCACGCTGCCTGCCTGCTTTGTAATTATGTTTTCATCCAGATTTGGTCAGAATCCATACAATAGACAAAGGAAGAGGTTGGGTGGCACAATCATTAAAGACGTGCAGCCATAAGACAGAATAAAATATTACACTGCACACCTGTTTGGGCAGGAGCACCCCACTCCCTCATCATTGCCTCTTATTAATGTCCACCTGTGTTATAGGAGGAGTCCTTTAGTTCTCCCATATAAAGAGTGTGTATTTGCTCCCATGGTTCAGGAGAAGCAGGATCTTCCATTCTATGGATTGCATAGGACCAACTCATAATGGGGTACTTTGTCACAATAAGCACCATATAGCCATATGGTGTGACCAAATCCCCATATTTTTTGAAAATGTTCAGGTGTTTTAAATAGCCTTGCAGGAGTTAAATGTCATTTTTTGCACGTGTGCGCTGTAATATTTTGTTCAAGTACGTATGAATACATATATTGTGAATGGTTATATCAGAAAATGAGACTGTCATTTCAAGAGATATAGGAAGCAGCTGAGTGATTCCAGCTAGCTGTTATGTATCATAATACTACATATCATTAAAGGGTCAGTCCAGCTGATTCTGTTTTTGATATATACCGGTGAGTTCAATTACCTGACAGTTTCTTATATCTCTGCGGGAATCTGTTAGTGAGATCTCTTTATGTATTTCTGCTGTGACCATTATTTTCTCACTATCAGATATTTACATTTATTCTATATTATGAAAAATACAGTAGAACAGCGGGGACATATAGCGGCGGGCAGGAACACATTCATAACTCTCGAGTGGACAGGAGCAGATCCAGAAACTATTGCAGATTTTGAAGTTGGAGCACCCAAAATAAGCAGCCAAGATACCATCTATAACAAAAATATCGCTTTTAAATGGAATGACTATATATTTTAATTATAATTACAATAGTTAAAAATAAAATAAAAAAATCTTGTTCTTGCAACACTGGTTCTTTACATTTTTTTTTACGTGTTTTTATTTATGATTTACTTTTTTTGTTGCACACTGAAACTTATTTGAAAACAACACTAATGCCGCAACACACCATCACTTTATGTGATGAAAAAAACCCGACGTTTTTAAAAAGGTTAATTTAAATGACCGTGTGTGGTGGGAAAACGTTGTTTTATGTCTTGTGAAAAACGACAAAAAAAATTGAAGCATGCAAAAACGTCGTTTTTGAAAATTGAAGTTTCAAAACGTTGTTTTTTACTTCACAAAAAAGTCGTTTTTTTTTTATCACATAAAGTGATGGTGTGTACGCTGCATTAGGGGCAGATCCACAGACATCTGCGCCGGGTGCCTGCGTATCTAAGATACGCCATGCCGCCGATAACTTATACTTTTTAAATGGAATCCACAACGAATGCCGCGCCATACGTTACGGCGGCGTAGCGTATCTCTCGACGGCGTAAGGGCGCAAATTCAAATGGATCTAATGGGGACGTGTTTTATGTTAATAAGTCGTGACCCGACATAAACAACGTTTTTTTGGAACTGCGCATGCGCACACCATCCCTGGTGGTATCCCAGTGCCCCTGCTTGAAATTTAAACCGGAACCGGCAATTGCTTACGACGGTGACGTCATTCCTACGCAAATTCCTATTCGCTGAACGACTTACGCAAACAACGTAAAAAATTCAAAATTGTACGCGGAAATGATGGCCATACTTAACATTGAGTACGCCTCAGTATAGCAGCTTTAACTATACGCTGGAAAAAAGCCGAACGCAAATGGCGGAAACAAAAGCGAAGGGCTGACGTACGTTCGTGGATCGCCGTAAATAGCTAATTTGCATACTCGACGCAGATTTTAGACGGAAATGCCACCTAGCGGCCGCCGAAAAATTGCACCTAAGATCCGAAGGCGTACGAAGACGTACGCCTGTCGGATCAAGCCGAGATGCCGTCGTATCTTGTTTTGAGGATTCAAAACAAAGATACGACGCGGGAATTTTGAAATTACGCAGGCGTATCAATAGATACGCCGGCGTAATTTCTTTGTGGATCTACCCCTTACTTTTCTATTGTTGGTGCAATTGTAAGACCATATGTTAACTGTGCAGTCTGCAGTTAATTCACATTATTGTCTACAAAATTACATCTCACTGTAATATGCAAATGTTTACTATCTTTTGACCTAACAAGTTCATTTATTATCATTGCTGCTGTTCATTCATGAGACACTATCACCATCAAACTATTAATCACTGTTCTGTGTAATTCTAGTGCTTTCTGGAGGACTTTAAAAGCTTAAATAAGCATTATCTATTTCTTTTATTTTTATAGCAGACTGCTTTGTTCTAAGTTCACATTTATCACATGCTAACGTTCATACTGAAATGTTTAGCTGCTTCCAATACAGTTCATTATTTATTAATTATATCAATCATATCTAGTCTTAAAGAAGAGCGTTGGTCTCCTTGAAAACAGAACTATAATCTTTGAAGGAGCTGTAAAAAATCGCTGAAATCTGTGAAAGCCATTTAAACTTAGAAGTGACATTTGGACATTACACATTCTCATCATTTAAATAAGTAAATGTCATCATATCACAGCTGTATGGTGGATCTCATCATTGGAAAGCCTTGTAGCTGTGCTGTCTTGGAGATGGGGCTGTCCTGAACTCTCTCTTTAAGCTGGGTAAGCCCTTGAGTTGGACTTATCTGCACTAAAGTAAAGCCAGAAAGTAAAGAATCATGTATATAGTGGGTATCGAAAAGAATCATCCCCCTTTTAAATAATCACATTTAGTTTGCTTTGCAGCCTGAATGAAGACAGACACAGTGTTTTGTTTTATCCAGCTGTATTTACTCCGTACAACTTATAACATCCCAGTCAAAGATATAACACCAACCTGTCAGAAAAAAAAGAAAAAAATCAAAAACAGAATTACCGAGTTGGAGAAAGGATCACCCCCTCCTAAAAATGACTTGTAAACTCAATCAGGTGTAACTAATCACCTTCTCAGTGGCACACAAAGCCATTTTACTTCAATAAACGGCAGTGATCAGCTGTGATTTTGATTAGCTCAGCATGAAAAGAGCTTTCCTGGAGCATTTCAGTCCCTGGTAATGTAACTGAAGCAATCAATCAACTATGGGTGGTAAGGCACTGTCAAGATATCTTTGGGATAAAAGTTATGGACAGGCATAAGTCAGGAGATGGATACAAAAAAATGGCATCACAGTGAAGTATATTATTAAGAAGTGGAAGGTATTTGGTACAACACAAACCCTTCCTGGATCAGGACATCGCTCCAAACTGAACCAGGAGAAAACTGGTCAGAGAGGCTATCAAGAGGCCTACAGCAACTCTGAAGCAGTTGCAGGAATATATGACAAAGCGTGGTCATTGTGTGCATGTGACAACAATATCACAAATTCTCCACAAATGAGGGTTGCAAGAAAAAAAGCCACTCCTCAAAGCTCAGTCTCGATTGCATGTGGCCTTTGAAGATTCCACATGGAAAAAGGTCTTGTGGTCAGATGAGACTAAAATTGAATTATTTGGCCTCAACACCAAATGATATGTTCGGCAGAAATCCAGTAGAGCTCACCATATAACACCATTCAGTAAAGCATGGAGTTGGTAATATAATATCCTGTTATGGGGGTGTTTCTCTGCAGCAGGGACTGGAGCACTTGTCAGGATAGAAGGAAAAATTAATGGGGCAAAACATCATCAAATTCTTGAGGAACATCTGCCAGAAAGTTGTCAATGGGAAGAAGGTTTACCTTCCAACATGACAATGACCCAAAGCACACAGCAAAAATGACCACACAGTGATTGAAGGAGAAAAAGGTGAATGTCCTTGCATGGCCTAGTTCGTGCCCAGACTTAAACCCCATTGAAAATCTGTGGATCGACTTGAAGACTGCAGTCCACAAACGATCACCATCACATTTAACTGAACTGCAAAGAAGAGTGGGCAAATATTGCAAAGTTGTAGAGACATATCCCAACAGACTAAAGGCTGTCCCCGAACCACCCCCATCAAATCGTTTTTGCAGCCATTACCTTTTGTGTTTTCCGCAGCCATTATCTTTAGATTGTAAGCTCTACGAGCAGGGTCCTCCTGTTCCTTCTGTGTTAAACTGTATTGGGTCCCCCCGCTACATTGTAAAGCGCTGTGTAACTGTTGGCCTATATAAATCGTGTATAATAATATTTATTAAAAGCAAAAGGTGGTTCAACAAAATAGGACACAAGGGGGTGATCCTTTTTCCAACTCAGCAGACCTCTGTTTTTTCAGACAAGTGTTGATGTGTATAAGTGGAAAAACTTTGTCGTTGTCCATTTCAGGTTGCGCAAAGCAACAAAATGTTGATTACCGTATTTATTCGAGTATAACGTGCACCCGTGTATAACGCGCACCCCTAATTTTCGCTTAAAAATCGGTATAAAATCATTGAAATTGCCAAAAATCATTTATTGACAATGTAAACTGGGATACCTGTATAACCAGCCATGTCCCCTGTATAACCAGCCATGTCCCCGTATGTACAGCCATGTCCCCGTATGTACAGCCATGTCCCCGTATATACAGCCATATCCCTGTATATACAGCCATGTCCCCTGTATATCCAGCCACCTACTGTTAATCACCGCGGCGCGGGAACATTACAGACAGCGTTCATTTGAACAGCTGTTTTCCCTGCCACGCATAGACACTCCCCCTTGCTCGCGATTGGACAGATCCGTCGAAGCGAGAGTGTCTACGCGCTGCGGGGAAAACAGCTATTCAAACGAAAGCTGTCTGTAATGTTCCCCCGCGCCGCGGTGATTAACGTTGTAGCGGCGTTGGTGGCTTCGGTGGCGGCGGCGGCGGTAGCGGCAAGGTGATACAAAAGTATAACATTGCACCCGGGGACTGACACAGAAAAATGGTATCGGGACAACCGCAATGCTTAACAAAAGCAATGCTTACCGTAACGTGTGGGCGAGGCGAGGAACTGAAGCGGCGACTATACAGCAGGAATTCTCACCCCCAGTTCGGGCCGCCCACTGTACGCGACGTGGGGACGTTTTTTTTTTCTTCACCCTCGCGTACAGTGAGCGGCTGCAGCCCGGGAAAGGCGCAGTGCGAACTCACAATTCGCCTGCGCCCTCAATGGACCGGCCGCCACTGCACCCCACCCCAGTCCTCGAGTATAACGCGCACCCAAACTTTGAATTATTTTCTTGGTATAAAATTTTGCGCTTTATACTCGAATAAATACGGTATTTTAAAGGGCTTGATTTTTATTTTATTTTTTCCACAAATGCCATTGTGTGTTTTTTAAAGCATTTGATGAACATTTGTGCAAGTATCGTGCAACATACAAAAACAATTATACTATACTATAATTCTTTGAACCCTATGCTTTAGAAAAGATATGGTTCGGAGTTTTCAGATCCATAATATGTGCTTTACGCTGCAAATGAAAAATTTCAACATTGGTCTGGGAACTAAATGGCTTAACTGAACGTGTTCTTTTACACTGGGTGTACAAAGTATAGGTTCATTTTAGGACCTGCTCAGTTATGATATTCCTAGAAGGAGTGTCCATACTCGTATCTGAGTAAAACAGCCTTTAATGGTCCCTCAGCTATAGTTTGTTTTTTAATGAGCCTGATAGAGGGTCAGAGCATATGATGACATTATCAGATATGAACTCTGATTCCCCATGCATTTCTGCCTCCAGATCATTCTCATAAACCATTTTAATAAAAAAAAAAAATAATCAGGTCAGGCGAGATGAGTCATGGCTGTGCTGCCTACACGGATGGCATTAAAACATAACTAAAGGCAAAACTTTTTATTTAGTTTTGGATGAAGTGGAGAAGGATTAGAACACCCGTCAGTTTTTATTGATGTCTGTGTCCCTGTTAAGGAGAGTCACCCTCTCTATTTGTCCTGTCTACAGTTATCATTGAGAAAGTAAAAGAAAATCCCAAATGTTGGACTGTCCCCAGAAAATTTCTCATTTGGGACACTAGTACTGGTGACCTGGGGGATCCCCAAGAAATTCCCTTAATTTGCAGGGATTTCCTCTCACTTCCTATTTGACTATGGGACAGGAAATGAAGGGAAAACTCTGCAATGGGACGCAGATGAAAAAAAATCTGACAGGGGTTATAATCTTCCCTTACTCTATACAAAATGAAAAAAAAATAAAGTTTTCCCCATAGTTCTACTTTACGTTTAAAGGATATCCCCACTTTCTAGGGAAAAAAATATAGCACATAAAAAATTATGTAGCATATACAAGGGCTACACAAGCCATGTTGTAAATTATTTTCCTATTTTTCCTTCCCAGAAGTCGCTCTGTAATTTTCTGTAAAGCTTGATGCAAAATGGCAAACTAAAGGCATTCTGTACAGTGTTGGTTTATAGAACACCCCCTAAAATGTCATTTCTTGCTAATGTGATTTTCCCAGAAGTATGCTCCAGAATATAAATCAGGTTTTAGGCACTCCCTTCAATAGGAATTTCAGTTTTGGTGAGATGCTTTTTAAAGGTAAATGTGGGTAATTTATTGCGTTTGTTTGCCCTAAAATTCATGTTGGTGTGTTTTTTTACTGAAATATTGCGGTAATATTATGCAAGGTCAGGACCGAGGCTGGGTTCACACTACTACACTACTTTAATCCTACTTTGCTCTGTGTTCAATGTTTCCCTATGAGAGCGTCTTGTAGCGTCCTACACAAGTCGGTCCGACTTTGAAAATGCTCCCTGTACTTACTTTTGGTCCTACATTGATCCTACTTCAGGCCCATTGAATATCATTGAAGTCGGACCAAAGTAGTATCCTGTTCATGAAAGTAGGATGGATGTAGGACAATGTAGGATAATGTAGGACCAATGTAGCAGAGCAATGTAGGGGGATGAGGAGCTGGGTTCACACTACTACACTACTTTCATCCTACGTTGCTCTGCTACATTGGTCCTACATTTATCCTACATTGGTCCTACATCCATCACTACTTTCATGAACAGGATACTACTTTGGTCCGACTTCAATGATATTCAATGGGCCTGAAGAAGGATCAATGTAGGACCAAAAGTAGTACAGGGAGCATTTTCAAAGTCGGACCGACTTGTGTAGGACGCTACAAGACGCTCTCATAGGGAAACATTGAACACAGAGCAAAGTAGGATGAAAGTAGTGTAGTAGTGTGAACCCAGCCTCAAAGTAGTGTGAATCCAGCCACAGGAAGAAGTTGATCAGCTGATCTCATTAGCACATACCCTGCATTATCTACCCTCAGCTGGTCAAAAAAATTCGAACATGCTGCATTTTTAAACGTCATTTTAACCACTTTTCTACTTTGGGTGTTTTTCAGATTTGGTGTTTACAAGACTAAAACATTTTTTTTTGCTAAAGAATTACTTAAAACCCCCAAACATTTTATATATTTTTTTTCTAACACCCTAGAGAATAAAATGGCGATCATTGCAATACTTTTTGTCGCACCATATTTGCGCAGCGGTCTTACAAGCGCGCTTTTTTTTTTGAAAAAATTTACTTTTTTTAATTAAAAAATAAGACAGCAATAAATTTGGCCCAATTTTTTTATATATTGTGAAAGATAATGTTACGCCGAGTAAAATGATACCCAACATGTCACACTTAAAAATTGCGCCCACTCGTGGCATGGCGTCAAACTTTTACCCTTAAAAATCTCGATAGGCGACGTTTAAAAAATTCTATAGGTTGCATTTTTTGAGCTACAGAGGAGGTCTAGGGCTAGAATTATTGCTCTCGCTCTACCAATCGCGGTGATACCTCACATGTGTGGTTTGAATACCGTTTTCATATGCGGACGCTACCCACATATGCGTTCGCTTCTGCGTGCAAGCTCGTCGGGACAGGGCGCTTTAAAACTTTTTTTTTTTTTCTTATTTATTTTTATTTATTTTATTCTTTTTTTTACACTGGAAAAAAAAATTGATCACTTTTATTCCTATTACAAGGAATGTAAACATCCCTTGTAATAGAAAAAAGCATGACAGGTCCTCTTAAATATGAGATCTGGGGTCAAAAAGACCTCAGATCTAATATTTAGACTTAAAAGCAAAAAAAAAATGTAAATTTTGTCATTTAAAAAAATGACAACAAAAAAATTGTCTCTTTAAGACGCTGGGCGGGACTGACGTTTTGACGTCACTTCCGCCCAGCAATGCTATGGGGACGGGTGGGGGCCATCTTGCCCTCACTCGTATTCCCACAGAGCAGGCTGAAGCACCCGATCGCCTCCGCCGCTACCGACAGGCTCCGGTAAGCGGCGGACTGTGCGGGAGGGGGGGGCCCCCTCCCGCCGCCGATAACGGTGATCTCGCCGCGGAGACCACCATTATCTTTTACAGGATCGCTCACACTAAAGATGGATACCTCGGTTGTGGCAGCAGCTGCTGCCGTTACCGAGATATCCATCTTTAAAGTGCCGCCGTAAAAAGACGTAAGGTGGTCGGCAAGTGGTTAAACAATGTAATTTTTCGGGTTGTAAAAAATGATCGTGTGTGGGCTAAAACGACGTAAAAAACCTGCGCATGCTCAGAAGCAAGTTATGAGACAGGAGCACTCGTTCTGGTAAAACTACCGTTCATAATGGAGTAAGCACATTCATCACGCTGTAACAGACAGAAAAGCATGAATCGTCTTTTACTAACACGGAATCAGCTAAAGCAGCCCAAAGGCGAATGGAACTTCCCCTTTATAGTACCGTTGTGCGTCACCGCGCTTTGCTAGATCATTTTTTAAAAACGATGGTGTGTGGGCAACGTCGTTTTAATAATGAAGTTGGGAAAACTTTGTTTTTTGGACATGCTGAAAAACAACGTTTTTTTTCATGCTGAAAAATGATCATATGTATGCGGCATTAGACTCCTAAATGCCACAACAGTACAAATACCTCACAAATGACCATCACAATTATTTAGTAAGAGGCATGGCAAGTTGTAATTTTTTTGAAAATGAAGAAATTTTTTTTTTATTTTTTATATACATCATTGTGCATGCTGCATGTTTACAGTGCTAGCAATAGGAGGTATTTATAAAACTAAAACATGTCAAGTGTGTATTTTTCTGAAGCACGTGTTTTTATTTTTCACAACTGTGTATTTTTGAAGTAATCATCAAAATTGCATAATTTTAGCAAACGGCTGAGTTTTTAGCTGCCCTGCTTATATCTATCTATATATATATATATATATATATATATACAGTGTGTGTGTGTATATATATATATATATATATATATATATATATATATATATATATATATATATATAATATACAGTAGAGACCAAAAGTTTGGACACACCTTCTCATTCAAAGAGTTTTCTTTATTTTCATGACTATGAAAATTGTAGATTCACACTGAAGGCATCAAAACTATGAATTAACACATGTGGAATTATACATACAGTAACTCTTTGAATGAGAAGGTGTGTCCAAACTTTTGGTCTGTACTGTATATATATATCTTCCACAGGAGGCTACATCTATGTGTATTTTCTGACACCTTTAAAATGGATGTTGATCACTTATATCAGTCTATTGAAAGCTGCCCATATGACATTAAGGCATAGCACTGCTGCTGCAAAGGAATAAATGTTCTCTTATCCACCTTTCACAATGTATTTTATTGATCAGTTATTGCTACAAGTTCAGTAATTAGCAGCTGTACGTCTACAATTCTCTAAGCACCTTTCCAATTGATAACCATTTAATGGATGCTCCTATTTTTGTGGTGAGAAGCCTTAAATGATTATTTAACTTGTAAAAGGATTTCACATTTGTTGTCTAATCAATAGTAGTTTTTTACAGTCTATGAGCTATACCATTGATAAACATTTCTTTTTTTTTTTTTTTCAGGAAAAATCCACAGCACAAGCTGGAATACAAGCATACTAAACCTCCAGGTAAGCTTTTCCCAACATGTACTTTAATTAGTGGGAATGCTTTAATAAGCATTCCCAGTATTGATATTCGTTTTTTATTATTCTTCTTCTTAATTTTAATTAGTGGGAATGCTTTAATAAGCATTCCCAGTATTGATATTCGTTTTTTATTAGTGGGAATGCTTTAATAAGCATTCCCAGTATTGATATTCGTTTTTTATTATTCTTCTTCTTA